>NC_091950.1:273086458-273378958 GCF_031021105.1 Erythrolamprus reginae | reverse complement strand
GAAAGGTGGTTTTAAGAACCTAAAGAATTTCATTATATCTATAAAGGAGCAAGTTAGGGGAATAGCCCTCCTCACTGTTTCTCTGTTGAAACGAGACAAAAATGATCTTCACCTCCCTAATAAAAATATTACTTTAAAAAATAGTTTTGCATATAGCGCCAGAATGGGGAGAGATTGTATGTCCACTTACCATATTGTGGTGTCCGTCCAGCCTTTAAAAAAAAAAAAGAACCCCCAAAGGTAAGAGAAATAATATCCAGTCTTGTAAAAAGGTACAGTAAAGGTTGCTATCATTATTTCTCCTACACAAGGAAAGTGACAGGTACTTATGACTTCAGTGCAACCATATTTCAAACTAACGGTCACAAAAAAGTCAATAGCAGAGGTACGCAGGACTCAGGATCCAAAGTGGGAAAAGACACTTTCTGATCTGGAATGAGGGTGCAAGCACTTATGCTCTCCTTCAGATTTACATACTGGAAATTGTTAATTATTGTTTGGGTTTTATGAACGTGACGTTTCATGATAATTTGGATTGCAGATAATTCTTATAAGGGAGATTGTGATCCCCTTATATAGAGCACTGGTGAGACCACACTTGGAATACTGTGTTCAGTTCTGGAGACCTCACCTACAAAAAGATATTGACAAAATTGAACGGGTCCAAATATGGGCTACAAGAATGGTGGAAGGTCTTAAGCATAAAACGTATCAGGAAAGACTTAATGAACTCAATCTGTATAGTCTGGAGGACAGAAGGAAAAGGGGGGACATGGTCGAAACATTTAAATATGTTAAAGGGTTAAATAAGGTCCAGGAGGGAAGTGTTTTTAATAGGAAAGTGAACACAAGAACAAGGGGACACAATCTGAAGTTAGTTGGGGGGAAAGATCAAAAGCAACGTGAGAAAATATTATTTCACTGAAAGAGTAGTAGATCCTTGGAACAAACTTCCAGCAGATGTGGTTGGTAAATCCACAGTAACTGAATTTAAACATCCCTGGGATAAACATATATCCATTGTAAGATAAAATACAGGAAATAGTATAAGGGCAGACTAGATGGACCATGAGGTCTTTTTCTGCCGTCAGTCTTCTATGTTTCTATGTTTCTTGACCTGCAACCATTTGTTTAGTGACTGTTCAAAGTTCAACAACACTGAAAAAGGTAATTTATGTCCATTTTTTACACTGATGACCGTTGCAGCATCCCCATCCAATTTGGGATGCTTGGCAACTTTTTATGACAATTGCAATTGTCCCAGGTGATCACCTTTCTGACAAAGCAAAGGCAATAGGTAAGCCAGGTTTATTGAACAATCATATCACTAACTTATTTAACAACTGCAGCGATTCACTTAATAACCGTGGCAAGAAAGGTTGTAAAATGGGGCAAAATTCATGGTACATCTTTCTTGCTTAGCAATGGAAATTTTGAACTAACTGTTGTAAATTGTTTATACTACTTGTCCATTTGTCTCAGCTATCATGCACAATAAGGCAGTTCATTAGACTGTCCACAAGTGATGTAGGGAAAGCGTTTCTTTTTTTGAAGGACATATTAAGGCATTTTCATCATCAAGAAAATGAAAGGCCTGATTCTTTTATTCATGCTTTAATCACATTTATATTGGACTAATGTAATGTGTTCTGGATGGCACTTCTTAGAAGACCAGAAACTTCTGTTAATCCAAAATGATTTCAAAAAGTGTTAGTTTAATAGAAATTATTACCTTATTAAAGTGCCACACTGGTTTATTATTTTTTTGTGTGTGGTTTTAAATGTCCTGCCTAAGGTATAGTATGTTATGATTGTGAATAAAACCATGTCAATCTTTTTCTGTTCATTCATCAAAGATTGCAGGCATAATACCTGGATTCCATTCATAAATTATTACAGAAACAAGATAAAGTAATGGAAAAACATTTTTTTATTTAGGACTATAACGTAGAAGTCCCTCTTTCAAAAATTTGTTTGTTACCATTCTTTGGGACATTTCTCTTTTTATAAGTTCTTAACTGACCTGCTTTAGAAAGAATATTTTCTTCATTCTTGATTCTGGTTCGGATTGTAACTTTTAATCACATGGATAGATACTGTGGATAGAGACAGACAGACAAGTAGTTCTCTTGATAGGTGTTGGGAAAGGTGGAAGGAAAGAGAGGAAAAGAAGAGGGATAACAACAGTAGGGTGAATTGACTCATTTACAATGGTGAGGGGTACAATGTGAAAAACATGAAGATTGTGGACTGATCCTCTAGAGAACATCTATCAATTAAGAGTTGATACTGACTTGATGGGATATAGTCAAACAATATACAGGTAAACAATATACAAGGATTAATATTCATAAAGCACAAATCAAGGAGAATAAAATAAGGTCATATAGTTGCTTAGATCTTCTCCAAGAATTACGAAAAAGAGAAAAAGTTGTGGAAGAGAGTTGGTCCTTCAATGTCAGCATTGACACCAAGGAGGACCAAAACAAAATTTCATCCTGGAATGTACTAAGTTAGGCTTGATAATAAACATTGTAGATGTAGCAGATGGAGATGGACTTTAAATCAAACACTTAGCTTTTCAAAATTAATTCCCTTTTTAATTGAACTGAAACACATTGACTTGACTACAAATAGGAAAATGTATAATCTATTATATGAAAAAAAGTCTATTCTATTTTTTTCCCTCCAGGGTAACTTAATTTCATGGATTCTTAGGAACTCTCTAAGCCCTTCATTAGTACAAAACCAAGCAAAGTTAATTAATGATTTTAGTTTCCAAGTACCTTTGATTAACTGAAGTCTGTTCACAGGGAGGTAGCTATTCTTTTATTAATGATTCTTTATTAAAATCATATTTGTTCTAGAACGCCTTTAAAAGAGAGCATTATTTTCCAAACAACTCGCATTATAAAAGAAATGATGTGAATTATATTAGAGTATGTGAGGAAAAAACCAATGCAATTTAACTGCTTGGTAAAGTCAAAATATCAGCAGTTATCTACTGTCTGAAACGGATATCAGACTCAATTTATGCCAGAATAAAATAAGTAAATTTACTGCATAAATATATGAAGTATTTAAAAAGTCATTAAAAAATAAAATAAAATCCAGCTGTGAGACCTAACAACTGTGGATTATTATCTATACAGCCACTTTATATACATCTATATAATTCCAGAAATTCCTCTAGCTGGCAGTACGGGTAAGCTTTTGAACAAGAGAATGCCACAAAATCCCAGAGGTTAGATCAACAAGCCATACAAGACAGCAGCAACAAATCTCTTCTGTGTTGCTATTTGGAAAACTACAAGGCAACAGCAATGAGATCACTAGATCTCATTGAGTTTTGGTCATCTTTACCTTTACATCCTGGCAGGGCCGCCGATAGGCCAGTATTACTGCTACTGGCATCAGGGGCCTGGCCAAATTGAAAAATGGTGGTGGTGGGGGGGGCGGTTTAATACATAATTGGTATGTCACAAAATAAAGTAGTTTTAAAATGGCGGGGGGTAGGCTGTATGGGCCCCCCAAATTCCTGATGGCGGCCCTGCATCCTGGACACAAACTGTTTCAACTCCTACCCTCAAAATGATGCTATAAAGCACTGTACACCAGAACAACTAGACACAAGAACAGTTTTTTCCTGAACGTCTTCACTCTGCTACACAAATAATTCCCTCAACACTGTCAAATTATTTCCTAAGTCTGCACTACTATTAATCTTCTCATCATTTCCATTACTCATCTCCTCCCAGAAATGACTGTATGACTGCATCTTTGTTGCTTGTATCCTTACAATTTATATTGACTGGTTCCTTAATATGATTGGATTGCTTATTTGTACACAGACTATCATTAAGTGTTGTACCTTATGATTCTCGACAAACTAATATTTTCTTTTATATACAGTGATAGCATTCTGCACCAGCTGGAGGGGTTGGGAGTCCAAAGCACCGTTTTACGGTGGATCGCCTCCTACCTCTCCGGTTGGTTGCAGTCGATGTTGGCAGGAGGCCAGAGATTGACTCCTAGGTCCCTCCTCTGTGGGGTTCTTCAGAGGTCGGTCCTCTTACCCCTGCTGTTTAATATCTACATGAAATGCTGGGTGAGATCATCCAACGACACGGGGTGAGTTACCATCAGTATGCTGATGATACTCAACTTTACATCTCTACCCTGTGACATGTCAGTGAAGCAGTGGAAGTAATGTGCCAGTATCTGGAGAATTTAGATGGGCATTAATAGGCTCGGACTCAACCCTGACAAGATGGAGTGACTGTGAGTTTTGTCTCCCAAAGACAATCCCATTTGTCCATCTATTTCCCTGGGGGGGGGACTTTTGCCCCCCTCAGAGAGGGTCTGCAACTTGAGCGTGCTCCTCGATCCACAGCTGAGCTTAGAAGACCATCTCTCAGCTGTGGCAAAGGGGGCACTCACGCGGGTGCGGTTAATGCTCTAATTGTGGACCTATTTGGACAGGGAGTAACTTCTCACAGTCACTCAGGCCCTTATCACCTCGAGCTTAGACTACTGCAATGCTCTCTACATGGGGCTACCTTTGAAGAGCGTTCAGAGACTGCAAATTGTGCAAAATACAGCTGTGCAATCTATTGTGGGTCTTCCAAGATCTACCCACACATCTCACAATCACTCTTCAAGCTGCATTGGTTGCTGATTGGTCTCCGGATGCAATTGAAAATGGTGGTTATGACCTAAAAAGCCCCACATGGCTTAGGACCACATTACCTACGGGACCATCTCCTGCCTCATGGGTTCCAGTGACTGGTCAGCCTTCTCCAGGTCCCGTCAGCCAGGCAATGCCATTTGACAGGGTCTAGTGGAAGAGCTTTCTTTGTGGTGGCTCTGGCCCTTTTGAACCAACTCCCTCTGGAGATTCATACTGCCACACCCTCCTAGCCTTCCACAAGGTTTTGAAAACTTACTTCTGCCAGCAGGCCTAGGGAAGTTGAATATCTAGCCCTGGCCTATAGTATGATTGTGGTGTGAGTGAGTAGGGCTGTATGATTTTAAATTTGGGAGTTTTGATTGTTTTAAATATTGGACTTTGAATTGGTTTTTGTATTTTTTATATGTTGTGAGCTGCCCTGAGTCCTCAGAGAAGGGCAGTATATAAGTCAGATAAATAAATAATAAATAAATGAATAAAAACCAACCAACCAACCAACCAACCAACCAACCAAACAAACAAACAAACAAACAAACAAACAAACAAACAAACAAACAAATACCAAGACAAATTCCTTGTGCATCCAAACACACTGCCAATAAAATTATATTCTAGAGTTGAATAGAGTAAAGTTGCATGTACATTCATTTTTTAAAAATTGGATGAAATTTGAAAATTTGCACCATAGTAGGACCCCGAAAAATAAGGTGTTTACAAACTTTTCAAAAGTTATTCTTTTCAGGAACTTTGGATTAGGGTATAGGCCCAAAAATGACCAATGAACAAAAAGGTATTTTGATGCCATGGGGTGCTATTTTTTCTTGGATTTATTATCCTTAACTCTACTGAAATTGTATAAAATTAATTAAAATGCATTTTTAAATTAATGCAATCAATCACCCCATCATTTCATTTTTTGATTTTCAGTCATGGTAGCATTTTGTTTTTAGAGTGTCGATGGGGGTTCTCAGTCATACAGGTCATGGCTATCCCAAAAGTGCTTTTTCAAGAGACAACTAGACTCTGGTTTTTCTTTGATTTCTTTCTGTGTGGGGGTGGGGGGGTGGGGGTTGATTTCTTGGATGAGAAGCGAATTGTCTTCAAAGAAAAACCAGCAGGTCCAGTTGCAGCTTGAAAAAGCAGCTTTGGGGTATGTGTATATTTATATATTTATATTATATATATTTATATATATATATATATATATATATATATATATATATATATATATATATATATATATATATATATATATTATACATATCCCCCCACACACCCCAACCCCATTCCCCCCACATATATATAGAGAGACTTTGGATTCAAGATTAATTGATTATTTGATTGATTGATTGACTTTCTAGGTTACCCAAAATGACCCTGGTTGATTTCATATTTCCATCTACCTATAATTATACTTATTTGATTCAACCAAGGCATTGCAAAATCTGTTTTTCTTTCGTGTTTGAAATCTTATGTATATGAAAGGTTCTATATTTACATAAGAACAGTTCATCTGAATTCATGCAAAAGGAAGAATCACCATGGGGTGATTTATGAAATATGTAGGACTGGATAATTGATAACTTTTAGGATGACGCTTTCCCCCTCCATAGTAAATAATTCTACGCACTCGGATGTTTCTGAACTTGTTTTATAGCTCTGCAATTAATGTGGTAGAGAAGGGAATTAGTATGCAATTTAGTGACTACAACATACAGCTGCAGTTATCTTTTGCTGGTTAGCTTAGAATAAATTAAGACAAGACAATATTGAATATGCCAATAAAGCAATATGTAATATACATATTTCTTTTCAATATTCAAATCCCCTGGCTTAAATTTGCTCAGAATGACATAAAACAGGCAACTGCCTGGTCGCATTCTTATTAAAATGCTAAACGAGATCTTTGGGGAAGAAGGATCCATAAGGAAATTAGTGACTCTCTTTAAGCAACTAGACAATCAATCATGCAGATGGCATAACTAGGGAGTCTCCCCCCCTCCCACCGCCATGCCTCTGAAATCTAGGATCACCTTCTCTTGGGCATTTCTGGAAGCATCATGAAAATCCATGTACCGGTAAAGCTAGTTAGAGAGAATATCTGATGTGAGACGTGAAACTGAAGTTCCTTGAGTGATACAAGTACCGTTTGTGCAGCAGTTATCATAAGCTATTTTCCAATTGTACTAGGTCTGCTATATGCCATTAAAAACAACAACACCCGCTATAGTTGAAAAGTATGGAGCTATGATTTTGCTCACCTTTGGCCTGGGAGTGAGCCACCCCGAGTCTTCGGAGAGGGGCAGCATACAACAACGATAACGATAACGATAACGATAACGATAACGATAACGATAACGATAACGATAACGATAACGATAATGATAATGATAATAATGAAAAGTGTTTGGAAACTTCAGATCATACAGAATGCAGCTGCGAGAGCAATCCTGGGCTTTTCCAAATATGCCCATGTTACCAACACTCCGCAGTCTGCATTGGTTGCCGATCAGTTTCCGGTCACAATTCAAAGTGTTGGTTATGACCTATAAAGCCCTTCATGGCATCGGACCAGATTATCTCAGGGACCGCCTTCTGCTGCACGAATCCCAGTGACCAGTTAGGTCCCACAGAGTGGGTCTTCTCCGGGTCCCGTCAACTAAACAATGCCGCTTGGCGGGACCCAGGGGAAGAGCCTTCTCTGTGGTGGCCCCAGCCCTCTGGAACCAACTCCCCCCAGAGATTAGAATTGCCCCCACCCTCCTTGCCTTTCGTAAGCTACCTAAAACCCACCTCTGCCACCAGGCATGGGGGAATTGAGATACCCTTTCCCCCTAGGCCTTTACAATTTTATGCATGGTATGTCTGTATGTCTGTTTGGTTTTTATTATAATGGGTTTTTAATTGTTTTTAGTATTGGATTATTATTATATGCTGTCTTATTATTGCTGTTAGCCACCCCGAGTCTCCGGAGAGGGGCGGCATACAAATCCAACAAACAAACAAACAAACAAACAAACAAAATAAATAAATAAATAAATAAAATAAAATAAAATAAAATAAAATAAAATAAAATAAAATAAAATAAAATAAAATAAAATAAAATAAAATAAAATAAAATAAAATAAAATAAAATAAAATAAAATAAAATAAAATAAAATAAAATAAAATAAAATAAAATAAAATAAAATAAAATAAAATAAAATAAAATAAAATAAAATAAAATAAAATAAAATAAAATAAAATAAAATAAAATAAAATAAAATAAAATAAAATAAAATAAAATAAAATAAATAAATAAATAATGCATGTTATTGCATTAGCATTAGCATTTTGGTGCTATTCATTACCAGGTTATCACTTCCTGTGTCCTTACCAATTCTAAGAACAGCTAGAGAAGGGAAGTTAGGAGTTCAAGGTAAGCAGTGTGAATGCCAGGATTGCTAACGCATCCTTTTACTGCAAATAGACTTCCTCTTTATGCCAGGAGGAAAAATGGACTGGCATTTGTCACAGCCTAGAACTCTCTTGTATAAATGTCAGCTTAGCAACGGCATCACATGTATCACTGACAAGCCCGTTTTGCCTATTTCCCAGCAAAAGAACATAAGCATTGCTGAGAGTTATTTTGTTATGGACATCTCATGACCATTAAAAGAGACAGTAGCAAAAGCAGGCCTTTGTACCTTGGAAACAAACATTATAAGAAACGGATGACCTAAGCTAATTGGCTGAGCAACAATACCCAGAGATTAGAAAGATAATTTTCTGTGGAGGCATTCTGGGTTTATTATTATTCATTACCAACCTGAAATGTGTTTGGCCCTTTGCAACTGATAAATTAAAGCTAGATTATGAAAGGCAGAATTAGATTAAAGGATTCATTGTTGATCAGTAAGGCTGTGTTGGCTGGGGGTGATAGCATTGAAATCCAAGGTATCTGGAGGGCACTAGATTAGGGAACAATGGTTTATATAATTAATGGCTATCGGCTAGTATATGCATTATAACATGGGAAAAATCAATCATTACATTGAAATGCCTAAACGCTTCAAAGCCAAGATACCCGAAGCACCAAAATGAGCTATGTATCCATTCATGTCATCGGGACATAGATTTTTCTGTATATTATAACTTCTGGAAGTTTCTATCACAAATTGCAAAACATTAATCATGCAAACTGAATCAGTGAACTATGCTCGGGGTATCTTATGCCGCGGTCTTACATGACATTGCTAGCATAAATAAAACCTTTATATGCATGTAGGTATAACTTTGAAAGGCTGTAAATGTAACTTAAGTGTTATTAATCACATTGTTATGTAAACCTGTCAAACACATTTGTCTATTTAGAGCAGCTGTTTCCAACCTAGTTGCCTTCCATTTGAATTCCCCAGCTGGTGTTACTAAAGCTGAAAATTTGAGGAGTTGAAATTCTCATCAGTGGGCAACCAGATTGAGGCAGGCTGGTTGACAATGGGAGATTTTCTGCTATCAGCATGACTAATGTTAATTGGAAACATCACACAATCCTAACAAATCCACCCTACAGCATTGTCTAGAGAAGTATGTCTATTTTACAGTGTAAAGTTTTTGTATATTGTCATCTCAGTATTGTAGGAATTTGGGCTTCTGGCTGACATTTTGTTTAATGTGATGCTTATACATAGTGTTGCTTGTGAAATATGTCAGGAGTATATTTGGAAAAGATAAATAATTATTTGTGGGTAGAACTGCTTGGTAGCACAGAGGTAAAGAAACTTGCCTCCCACTCAGAAGGTTGAGAGTTCAATCCTAGACAGCCAAAGATGTTTCTCTATCAGTGTGCAAAGAGAAAATAGAAACATAGAGACATAGAGACATAGAAGACTGATGGCAGAAAAAGACCTCATGATCCATCTAGTCTGCCCTTATACTATTTATCTCCACATAGGCATCAGGAAGGATAAATGCTCAGGTCCATTCAGTCATTTCAACTCCACCCTGAATCAAGAAATTACAGGGTTGAAAAAAAAAGAACTAAAGTGGATATAAACACTTCATTCAATTTTTCCTTCATTTTTCTATTTTTTTTAAAAAAACCACTCCTGTTTTCTCTTTCCTGACACAACTTTAAAACTACTAAGTTTAGTTTTGACTTTTTCACCAAATTTCTTAGGCTCTGCCAGTTGTATATTTCATTTGCTCTTAAACAGAGTAGCCCAAATTCTAAATTTCTGGATACGTTTAGCTGAATAATATAGATAGAACCATTTGCCCTGGAAGCGGAGTAAAGACGCTGACACAGTGTATGGGTTAAAAATAGGGTCACTTTATTAAATTAACACAAATTTAAATAATGTAAATTTAAATACGTAAATTTAAATATTCAAATTCAACTAGAAACAAAGGACCTGCAGAGGCCAAAAACTAATGGGGCGGAAATACCTGCCAAAACCTTCCTGGGCAACATTGGGCAAAAACTCCTTGCTGAACCAGGTGAAGGTAGCCACCTTCACCTGGATCCAAGCCACACTCCTTGGCATGTGGGAGGAGCTCACCCTCCAATCCCCGAGGGGAATTGGATCCGGTGAGTCCCATGGGCATCCTCTTTCCAATCCCCGACATTGTCAAAACCTCTAGTTCCTGGAGAGAGGTTTTACTCCTTTAAGAGATGCCCAAAGGAGCCTGCACGGTTGCTCCTACTGCCCATTTCCGCTCCTAACCTTCCAAACCCCAGTGACCAGAGGGAAGCCAAATTAATACTACAAGGCGCCGCACCCCCTAACCATTCCGTCCGTCCCGTCAGTGTGGAATAGGTGAAAAAACAGCCGCCTATAAAAGGGAGGCCGCAAAAAATTCCTATTCAGCCCCAAAGTGACCTCTTCATACACACTGTTGATAGCGGAGGGCGGGCTGGTGTTCGCTTCGGGATCCATGGAGGCAAGGAGGAGGTCCTGTTCAGACCGCCCTTAAATAGGGCGATCCAGGACCTCCCCCCCAAGCCCAGAATGCAGCATGCCACCCTGGCGTGCTGCCAAAAGCCGAATTTCCAGTTTCGCCAGAAACCGGAAGTTCAGAGCTCCTGGAGCTCAGAGCAGCATCCCCCTGCTCCAGGGCAATTTCAGCCGGCAGTTTAAGCCGCCGGCTGTGCATTTTGGAGTCTTTGAGGGAATTTCAAAGGTTCAGCTCTTCATAATATAAGAAGCTTTCATGTAGCCCAGGAAGATGACAAGCCACTGTTCTAAGTGATTATAACCTGTAGGTATTTGACAAGGAAAAAAAGAAAGCTACAGTACACAACAGATAAAAGGAAGAGAAAAGCCAGCTGTTCTGGTGCCCAAAGGTAAGGAATGTTACAGCATATCAGCAAAAGACTAGCATAAATGACAGGTGGCCCCATTTTCACCCTGATATAAGAAGCCATTAGGAAATGCTTTAGTAAGCAGAAAACTGGGACAGTCCCAGACGGTAGGATTTTGTTTCAGAATGAACATCCAAGGTCAAATAAATGTTGGCTACATAGGTCAGGAGAGAATGATGAGAAATAAGCAGAACATCAATCATTGTATGAAGACTTCAGTGTGGGTCAAATCCAATTACCTGCCACTGGTGAAAAGGCAGGAACTTGTAAGGAAACTAAGAGGTATTAGAAGAAGTTTAAGAATGATCAGGAGGAAGTGGGATTTCTTCAAAGAAAACCTTCCTTGTTAACAAAAAAGCACTAGTCTATGTTCAGTACATATTAAGATGAATTCCAGGATGGATGACCTGGTCACTTTTCCTCAAAGTTGCTACAACTTCCACTCCCACAACCACTAGTAAGAAAAAATACCCATTAGTAAGAAAAAAATTCAGTATAGCTCAGGGGTCTGCAACCTTAAACATTCAAAAGAGCCATTTGGACCTGATTCCCACAGAAAAGAAAACATTGGGAACCACATGCACACAGGCCATGCGATGAGTGACTGGGAGGGGAGGACAAGCGGTGGGGTCAACCAGTGATGGAGCCACAGCAGGGGAATGAAAGAGCCACATGAAGCTCCAGAGCCATGGTTGCTGACACTCGGTATAGCTGACCCTCTAGTTCCCTTCTCCTCCACCTTTTGGATGATAAAGTTACATCTCTGTTTGATCTCCCACTCACTGAGGATTTGTCTTTCAGCCGATGTCTTGGTTGTTAAAGTCTCCCATTACTACAGTGGCATGTTTCCTGCATACCTTAGTTCAGTGTTTCCCAACCGGTGTGCCGCGGCACACTGGTGTGCCGTGAGACACCATCAGGTGTGCCGCGAAGAAAAAAGCTCAGCTTCTGGTCTCGCAACTTTTTGCGAAGATCAAAAAGTTGTGAGACCGGAACCTGAGCTTCATTATTTGTGCCTTCCAAGATTTCCGGCAGCTGCAGCACCCCGCCCGGCTGGAGCTTTCCTGGCGACAGCAGCAGGTGAGCTTTGGGGCCTGGTGGGAGGGCGGCGGTTGCGGGAGAGTGATGGCGGCGGCAGCGGGCAGTAGCCGTGTGGCAGCGCCAGGGTGGTCAGCTGTGAGGCGGAGCTCCGGGACAGAGGCTCCGACCGCCGGCGGCTGGACATGTTGCTGTAGCCTTTCCTTAGGGAAAATGCGTGCGCGCTAATTCCACGGGAATGGGCGGCGGGGAGCGCTGGAGAAGAAGGCGCAAAAGGGGACGGCGGATGGGACAGTGCAGGTGTGAGTAAGATTCCCCGCCCTGCAAGAGGGACAGCGCGATGCTGTGGAAGCAGCAGACCAACTCGCCGGTCGGTTGCTCCAATCCTTTTCTCCCTACGGCGGAGAGAGAAAAGGTCTCCGGGGGAGAAGGTGGTGAGGAGCGGGGTCCAGACCCCGCTCTTCTTCCCCCTTCCCCCTTGTCCAGCAGACTGGGAAAATGGAGGTGCCGTACCACGGTGGACCACAGAAGGGGCTCATTCCCCCCCGTCTCCAATTGCTTGCGCGCAACGTCTGGCGCGCTCGCCTAAGCAGGAGAGCCGCCGGGTTCTTGCAAACGCATTTTGGCCAGAGTTAAACTAACTGGACCGGTTTTCCAAACCAACCAGTTAGCCTTTGGGAGCCGCCGGTGGTCGGCCCGTCGGCGTTCCCTGCCCGGTTGCCCGCATGTACGGCGTCTAGCAACATGTCTAGCCGCCGCCGTCGGTGCCTTGGTTCCGGAGCTCCGCCTCACAGCTGATCACCCTGCTGCCGCTGCTGAGAGAAAAAGAGAGGGAGAGGGGGGGAGAGAAAGAGATAGCAAGAGAGAGAGAGAGAGAGGGAGAGAGGGGGTTAGCAAAAGAGGGACAGAGAGAAAGAGAGAGGGGGGATAGCAACAGAGGGAGAGAGAGAAAGAGAGAGAGGGGGAGAGAAAGAGAGAAAGAGATAGCAAGAGAGGGAGAGAGAAAGGGAGAGGGGGGGAGAGAAAGAGATAGAAGGAGATAGCAAGAGAGGGAGAGAGAGGGGGAGGGAGGGGGAGAGAAAGGGATAGCAAGAGAGGGAGAGAGAGAAAGAGGGAGAGAAAGAAATAGAGCAAAAGGCAGGAAGAGAGATATTTTTTTGTCCAAACTTTTTTTTGCCCCCCCCCCCAATGTTCCCCAGGATTTTGTAAATGTGAATAATGTGCCACGGCTCAAAAAAGGTTGGGAAACACTGCCTTAGTTAACCGTTTAGCAAAAAGCTCATCTATTTCCTCTGATCGGTTGGGAGGGCTATAGAACACATCTATTGCAATGTCATTTATTTTTCCTCTAATATTCACCCAAAACATTTAAAGAAAACTCTTATACTTTGTATTGTGTATTTCTGTATAGTAATTCTTTACATACAGTGCAGCTCCTCCCTCTCTCTTGTTGAATCTGTTTCTTTTAAACAATTTATATCATAGCATTGAATTCTTTATTGGACAGGCAAGGAATTTGTCTTTGGAGAACCAAAGGTTAGTTTAGTTTAGTTTAGTTTTATTGGATTTATATGCCGCCCCTCTCCCAAAACTCGGGGTGGCTAACAACAATCATAAACAATGTACAATAAAATCCAATACTAAAAGCAAATTAAAAACCCCTTGATATATAAAAACCAAACACACATACAAGCATACCATATATACAGTTGTGACGGCCTAGGGGGAGAAAAAGTCTTAATTCCCCCATGCCTGGAGGCAGAGGTGAGTTTTAAGTAGCTTACAAAAGGCAAGGAGGGTTGGGGCAATTCTAATCTCTGGGGGGAGTTGGTTCCAGAGGGCCGGGGCCGCCACAGAGAAGGTTCTTCCCCTGGGTCCCGCCAAGTGGCATTGTTTAGTTGACGGGACCCAGAGAAGACCCACTCTGTGGGACCTAACTGGCCGCTGGGATTCGTGCGGCAGATTACCCTGAGGTAATCTGGTGCTTTTTCAAAAGGCAATTGTACTTTGTTTTTTCTTGAAGACATTTCATTTCTCATCCAATAAACGTCTTCCACTCAGAACAGTTTAAAATTGAAGAAGCTTCTTGAATAAGAAGTGAAACACCTTCAAGGAAAAACAAAATCTAGTTGATTTTTGAAAAAACACCTTTGGGACCATGACCTGAGTGACTGATAAGTATTTGTTCACAACAGTATAAAACCTCAAAAGTTAAATGATGAGTGATTGATAGAGAATTCATGAAAGATGCTACCTTCAAGTACTGGGTATCTCATCCAAGCAATTCTTGACAGAATCACCACTTTTTGGGTGTCACCAACCATTCCCTTTGCTTCTGTCTTTGGGCTCAATTCCAGTTTTGACCTGGTAGGAAAAGGGTAAGTGAGGAAATGGTGCTCTTTCTTCTGCTGCAGATCACATACACAAAGTAAGTGTCATGAGAAACCATACTCTGGATTTAGCTGTAATGTCTATATGTATCAGGTGTAAGCAACTAGAGTTAGTCATTAATAGTTTACATCAGCAACTCCATTGACTTATAGCTATATTACAAGAATCTACTTAGACTGCATGTCTTCCCTGGCAAGAAGCAGATAAAGTTTCATGGATTCTGGGGTGATGGTGGAGGTCAGGCTTATGCTTCTTGCAACTGTGTAAGCAACTTGGGGGTAATTCCCTACTTGACCACTCATTTCAGTCTGACTAGCAGTTTCCATATATCATATATCTGTGCACGTGTGTTTGTGTTTATATAAATATATAACTGTAATGTATTTATATATAATTTATTCTTAGTTGTAATAATGAACTACTCTACTATCCTATGGTATATGATAATATACAATATTCTTACCCTATTTTGTATATTGCACTGGTAGTAGTCTCTTAATTGTAGAGGCAGTACTGGTGGATTAGAATATATACCAAAATGCCTATTGATGTTTGCTGGTCTAACATTTAAATGTAATAGAGTGTGTTAGGTGGCTTTATTCATGCTATAGTAAGTAGACTTCACTAGCTGTATTCTACTGATTACAATTCTTACTTTTTCTGTGTAATTTAATCTTGTTTAGGGCTGAAATAAAGATTTGATTACTACAAAGCATGCCTACTCTCTTTTAATTAATTGCAGTTGCAGGGCTTTTCAATATCCCCATTGGCATTATTGGAAAACACATTTCATGGATTTTCTAATAGCATTCCTAACATCATGTCTATAGACTCTGCCAAGGCTAGAGGGAGAGAAGGGCCCAATATATAGGACTGTCAAATGGAGCAAAAGGAAGTTTGAGAGGCCCAATACTCTTCAACATCTTCGTCAATAATTTGGATAAGGGGATAGATGAAGAATTCATCAAATTTGCAGATGTCACCAAGCTGGCGTAGCCAACACTCCAGAAGATAGGCTTAAGATACAGAAGGATCTTGACTTTCACCATTGGGCACTATCTAACACATTGAAATTCAATTGTGAAAAAAGCAAGGTTCTATATTTAGGCAAGAAAAACCAAACGCACAGGTACAGTATATGTGGTACCTCGCTAAATAGTAGTAACTATGAAAGGGATCTTGGAGTCCTAGTGGGCAATGACTTAAATATGAGCCAGCAGTGTGCTGCAGTTGCCAAAAAAGCCATCACAGTTCTAGACAAAGGGATAGACTCAAGATCACATGAAGAGTTCTTGTGATCAGTTATAGCTCCCCTACAGAAGAATGGGCGTCAACATTTCCCTATACACCAAATTTTGAGAATCTGCAAAGAATCTTGCTTTTGTTGCCCTTTAATACTAATTCTCATTTTTTTCTGTGGTCCTTAAATCTTACTATCAAGGTAAATGTTCTCCCATCCAGTTGTGTCTGACACTTGGGGTGGTGGTGTTCATCTCTGTCTCCTAGCTGAGGGAACTAATGTTGTCCAAAGACACTTCCATGGTCACGTGATTAGAAAGACTAGGCACCAAGATATATGGAACACAGTTACTTTCCCATTGAAATGGAACTATTTATCTACTCAAAATTGCATACAGTAGTACCTCTAGATAGAGCTGCTCCACATGTGAGTATTTCAAGTTATGAGCTGCGACGCGAGCAAAATTTCTATTCGACACCCGAGCTCAAATTCGGGATACGAGCCGAGTGTCCACTAGGTGGGGAAAGAATTCCATTTTTTCCAGTTATCTCCACGCGAAAAGCCAAATCTAAATGCATTTGTTCAAGATACGAGATGATCGACATACGAGGTCAGCTCTGGCATGAATTAAACTCGTATATCGAGGTACCACTGTACTTTCAAACTGCTAGGTGAGCAGGAGCTGGGACAAGTAATGGGAGCTCATCCTGTTATGTGGTGCTCAGGTCTTGTACATGGCTGACAAGCTCAGTATCTTTAACCATTGAGCCATCAAAACCCCTTAGTCCTTACTGTAGCAAAGTTTAAATATCTTAACTACACTGGCTTAGGTATCTAGTGTTTCTTGCTAGCCTTGCTTCTCAGAGACTCACACAGCTGGAAGGGGCCACCTAGGCTGCAAGACCAGCTTTTGCTCAGTCCATGAATCTAAATTAAAATGTCCCACACAAATGGCATGCCTGCCTCCGCTTCAGCAGTGTCTCTTCCAGTGAAGGGAACCCACCATTTCTCTAGGTAATTGGCTGCACTGTTAAACTATTCTCACTATTAAGAAGTGTCACATTCAATCTGCTTTTCTGTGCATTAAATCCTCTACTCTATTTCCTACGCTGTGAAACAAGAGAGAGACAAGGGCCTTGATCTGACCTTTCTCTTCATGACATTATTTCAGTACTTGAGGAATGCTATTGCAGTGACATCCCCCAGTCATATTTTCGCAGGATTAAACAGTTTCTTAAAACTGTCTTTTATAAAATTCCGTTTTAGTCCCCTTGGTGTCATTTTCCCATCTGCGCTTGTTGAGATTTCTTTGAATCTCTCTCAAAATATAATATCCTGATCTAGTGGCATCCACAGATACATCAGAAAGTGAAAAGCAGAATTTCAAGATTTTTCCGGTATGCATCTGCTCTCACAACATATTTAGAAAAAGAGCGAAGGCTTCTATTGCTTCGCAGTACTGCTGTTCTGCTGTATTGCTTTGGCACTGCATTCCCCTACTGCATTCTGCAGCTGCTGCTTCTTAGAGATAGATGCAGCACTCGAGGGTTAGATTGGAAAAGTAAGCAGACAGATTTGCAGAAATGGAGCTAGCAACGTTTCAGCGCATAGAACAGTGGTGGCGAATCTTTTTTTCCTTGGGTGCCAAAAGAGCTTGTGAGCACACTATCGTGCATATGTGACAGCCCACGCCTACAATTCAAAAACAGCTTCCCTGACCACCCAGGGACCCTCTGGAGGCCAGAAATGGCCTGTTTCCTAACTTCTGGTAGGCCCAGTAAACTCCTGTTTTGCCCTCCCCAGGCTCCAAAGGCTTCCCTGGAGTCTGGAGAGATTTAGATCACCCTCCCTCATCCCTGTGGATTCTCTCTGGAAGCCAAAAACCCAACCTAGAGTCCATAAATGTATTTGATGAATGAAGGTGAATATACGTATCCCAGGATCCAATCTAAGTCGGTCTCTGGGACCAGAGGCTTTGTCTTCCAAAAACCAAAGACCAACACCGTCTGACCCAGTGACTGACTTGGATTGGATTCTGCAAAAGTATTTGATTTTAAAGTGCATAAATAGGAGCCAAAAGAAAAGTGAAGCAAGCTGAATTGTGTATTGAAGAAAGGAGAGATGGTTGGATGCTCACAATCTTGCAAGAGGTACAGAATCCTAAGTACTATCACACAAATAATTAAGGTGCACATAATTGTTTAATTTGATGGAGAGAAAAAAAGTATGAACACCAGATGTTTCTCAAACTCATGCAAACAGCAAGCAGGGACCACAAGGATTGTGTTGTAGGTCTAAAATTGAGAACATGGATGAACCAGAAGGAAAAACCAGATGCAATCTTCTCAAGAAGCCATTGCTTGACCCAACAGGTCTTGACAGTTTACATCCAGTTCCTAATTGTTCCTGTTCAGGTAGTTAAACTGCAGCTTTAAAGGACTCTGGATGAAATGAATTATTTGAACTGCATTTGGGCTTCAGGCCAAGGTCTAGCACTAATGTAACATTGATCTCAGGTAGCATTTCCATCCTTGTTCTTTTGGCCGCTACTCAGCATTCTATATCATCAATCATGGTATCCTTTAGAACTAGTTATGGAAAGTACAACTACCGGCCAGTCTCCAACCTTCCTTTTATGGGGAAGGTTGTTGAGAAGGTGGTGGAGCTCTAATTCCAACGGTCCTTGGAAGAAGCTAATTATCTAGGCCCTCAACAGTCAGGATTCAGACTCGGCTACAGCACAGAAACTGCTTTGGTCGCATTGATGGATGATCTCTGGCGGGCCCGGGACAGGAGTTTATCCTCTGTCCTGGTGCTTCTTGACCTCTCAGTGGCTTTCGATATCATCAACCATGGTATCCTTCTGCACCGGCTGGAGGGGTTGGGAGTGGGAGGCACTGTTCTTCAGTGGTTCTCCTCTTACCTCTCTGGTCGGTTGCAGTCAGTGCTAGTGGGGGGTCAGAGGTCGACCTCAAGGTTACTCCCTTGTAGGGTGCTTCAGGGGTCGGTCCTCTCCCCCTTGCTATTCAATATCTACATGAAACCGCTGGGTGAGATCATCCAGAGGCATGGGGTTAGGTATCATCAGTACGCAGATAATACCCAGTTGTACATCTCCACCCCATGTCCAGTCAACGAAGCAGTGGAAGTGATGTGCCGGTGTCTGAAGGCTGTTGGGGTCTGGATGGGTGTCAACAGACTCAAACTCAACCCAGATAAGAGGGAGTGGCTGTGGGTTCTGCCTCCCAAGGACAATTCCATCTGTCCACCCATAACCCTGGGAGGGAATTATTGACCCCCTCAGAGAGGGTGCGCAACTTGGGTGTCCTCCTCGATCCACAGCTCACATTAGAGAACCACCTTTCAGCGGTGGCGAGGGGGACGTTTGCCCAGGTTCGCCTGGTGCACCAGTTGCAGCCCTATCTGGATCGGGACTCACTACTCACAGTCACTCATGCCCTCATCACCTTGAGATTTGTCTACTGTAATGCTCTCTACATGGGGCTATCTTTGAAAAGTGTTCAGAAACTTCAGATCGTGCAGAATGCAGCTGCGAGAGCAATCATGGGCTTCCCAAGGTATGCCCGTGTTATACCAACACTCCGCAGTCTGCATTGGTTGCCGATCAATTTCTGGTCACAATTCAAAGTGTTGGTTTTGACCTATAAAGCCCTTCATGGCATTGGACCAAAATATCTCCGGGACCGCCTTTTTCCGCACGAATCCCAGCGACCGATTAGGTCCCACAAGTTGGCCTTCTCCGGGTCCCGTCGACTAAACAATGTTGTTTGGTGTGTCGAAAAGGAAGAGCCTTCTCTGTGGTGGCCCCAACCCTCTGGAACCAGCTCCCCCCTGAGATTAGAACTGCCCCCATCCTCCTTACCTTTCGTAAACTCCTTATAATCCACCTTTGTCATCAGGCATGGCGGAACTGAGATATCTTCCCCAGGCCTGTATTGTTTATGTTGTGTGCATATTTTTTAAAATTATGGGGTTTTAGTTATAATTATTAGATTTGTATCATATATTGTTTTCTATTACTGTTGTGAGCCGCCCCGAGTCTACGGAGAGGGGCGGCATACAAATTTAATAAATAAATAAATAAATAAACAAACAAACAAACAAATAAACAAACAAACAAACAAAGTAGGGATGGGTGACATGGTGTTTTGCCAATTCTCTTTTTTTCCTCAGGGCTGGTTCCACTTGGTATTCATAAGAGGGGAATGGTCCATCCTGGGGGCCCTACTTTGTGAGATGCCACTGGGTTTGGTTCTGTCTCTTTCCCTGTTTAACATCTATCTGAGCTGCTCGTTGAGGAGATCCAACGGTTCAGGTTGAAATGTCATTAGTGAGTTGATGAAATGCAGCTTTGCATTTTTACACACACCCCCAGACATCTGAAGGATACCAAGTGCCTATTACTGGAACAGTGCCATCAATTACTTCCAGAAAACATATAATTAAATGAGCAACAAAAGGAAAATGTGGAGAATCAGGCAAAAATTCCACTGCTGCACAACCCAGATATGTTTCGAAAGTGGAAGCAAGTTTCATAAACTAAGCCAAATTGTAGCACATTTCTCTAAGACAGGGATGTGAAACTGGTGGTTCATGGGCCAGATGCATCATGTGCAGGAACTACCCACCCCAGCTCCGGGAAGGGAAAAAATGTCCTGAATTGTCACATGACAGCCACACGACACTGTAAGTTTGACACCTGTGTTCTAAGATATAAGGTTCACATGAATTTACTCTAAAGTAACTTCTTCATCCTCTCCCAGTTGTATTGGGACTGCTGTCCAAGAATTCCAACATAATTCTGACTGGAGCGTTCACCTTCAAATGAAATAATGCGGAAGAAATTCCTTCTGGAAAAAAGAAAAACTATCTCTCTCTACCTATTCCCCAATCAAAAAAATGATATTAGATTATAACTGTAATCAGAAGTCAAAAGCAAATTATATTTCCCAAATCTGCTTCCCTTATCTAATCATCCTAGACTTTGAATTAGTTATGCCTGCTGGGGAAAGGAGAATATGCATGTCATTTAAGTTAACAACGATTAATTTTATTGTTAAATTGAATGTCCTGTCAGGCAATAATCCATAGACGGTTAAGATCATTGAAACGTGAAACTGGAAAACATATCACATGAGGAATGCCTTCTCCAGTGAGACTGTAACCCCAATTGTCAAATTTCATATGGTTCTCCATTATGAAGGATCTCTTTTGTTGTCTGAGTTCTAGGAGATGGTATTAAACATGAGAACGCTACAGCAAAAGTTTAATATTGAGATGGGCAACCTGTACTAAAACATGGGGACTAAATTTTTGCATTCTCACTTGAAATGAATGAATGAATGAATGAATGAACAAATGAACGAATGAATGAATGAATGAATGAATGATAGATAGACAGACAGGCAGGCAGGCAGGCAGGCAGGCAGGCAGGCAGACAGGCAGACAGACAGACAGACAGACAGATGACAAATGATGGATGGGTGGATAGATAGATAGATAGATAGATAGATAGATAGATAGATAGATAGGCAGGCAGGCAGGCAGGCAGGCAGGCAGGTAGGCAGACAGACGACGGATGACGGATGACGGATGGATGGGTGGATGGGTGGATAGATAGATAGATAGATAGATAGATAGATAGATAGATAGATAGATAGATAGACAGACAGACAGACAGACAGACAGACAGACAGATGACAAATTATGGATGGATAGATAGATAGACAGACAGACAGACAGACAGACAGACAGACAGACGACGGATGACGGATGACGGAGGATGGATGGATGGATAGGTAGGTAGGTAGGTAGATAGATAGATAGATAGATAGATAGATAGATAGATAGATAGATAGATAACAGTCATATGGATGAGAGTCATATAGATGACAGATATACAGATGACAGACATAAAGATAGACAAACAGATGATAGAGATACAAGGAAGGGTAAGGATTTTAAATGTCTTCATTTCTCCATTAGCCATACAAGCTTTCTGGAGCGGCATGGGGTGCAGTATAAGAGGCTGTACCTGGAATAGTGTCAGGCTTTAAAAATCAAGAAATGTCTGATTCTTCAAAGCAGATTTCTTTATTATTTCTCATCCATAGACTGAGACTTGACAAATTAAAGTATGCTAACACTCCCATAAAGCATAGGCTCCTATTAGAAAGGAGCTGTCTTTAGCCTCTTTCTCTGATTTTCTGAACTGATTTGCAAGCTTACTCTGAAGCTATGTTTCAGCACATATAGAAATTAGAGAAGTGCTATCCTGGCACAAAGTTTTGAGTGTGAGCTACATTTTGGGTCAAAGTTTCAATGCAGCTACAAATATTTGCTTTCCATAGAAAAATATCAGAAGAAATCAGTTGTGGTTTTCAGCTGGTTCTCTCCAGTTAGCGTGAACCAGTAGTGGCGATGTCAGGAGGCTCCACCCACTCACCATGACATAATGCGTGTGCACTGTGCATGCATAGAAGACTGGCACATGCATAGATGAGGCACTCACATTTTCAAACCAGTCTAAGTGAATAAGTGAATTCCAGTAGGCTTGAGAAATCAGAAGGAAGGAAGGAAGGAAGGAAGGAAGGAAGGAAGGAAGGAAGGAAGGAAGACTTCCTCCCTTTCCATTAGTTATCTTAGTTAACGTTTCACTCCAGTAATGTTTTGCAGAAGAGACGGAGTAATGACACGGACACAAGAGCTGGATTTAAAACTGGGTCATTTTTATTAAAATAAATTAGCATAATTTATTCAACTAAATTAGCATAAATTAACATATTTAAATATGACCCAAACAATGGACCTGCAGGGTCAAACAATTGCTTCCGGGGCGGAAATGACGTAGCAATCAACATTCCTGGGCAACTATGGGCGTAGCTCGATGCTAGTCCAGGTGAGGGACCACTCCCTCACCTGAGACCCTGCCATGCACTTGCATGAGGGGGGTCCCGCCGGCTAACCCCTACCCGGGGGCTTCAAGGTGCGGGACCCAAAGACAGGTTCCCCACAACTGCTCAGGTAGCACCCCACCATGAGCTTGGAGAGAACCTGTCAATCATCCACAAATATGCCCAAGGGAGAACGCGCAGTTGCTAAACCACCACCCAGTTTTCCGCCCCTAACCTGCCACGGAGCGGGGGTCAGATCTCTATCTTGGCCCCCCGACTCCCCCCTCTAACTGCGCCAGCTCACGCAGAGACACTGCAGGTCCTGTAAGAAAAATGGTGTTCCTCAGTTCTGACAGAGGAAGACCAGCAGCCAGGTAAAGCCACAGCTGCTCTATGGTGATGCGGGGATGGGCCACAACCACCCCGCCTAACCCTCTGACTACCGTACCCAGGGCCTTAACTCCCCGTCTAACCTGGTGAAGGGCCCTAAGGGAAATGGCGTCCCACCAAGCGATCCCCGTGAGGATCTCGACCACACCCCCTGCGTGGAGGGCCGCACAGTGCGAAGCCACCGCAGGCTTCGCGAGCCTGGCAGATCTAAAGTAGACCCCCAGGCCAACACAGGTCCTTGCCACCGAGGTGCAAGACCCACCACCTGGGCGCCGCAATGGGATGCAGCCCTCCCAGTACCATCTGGGCGCAGCAATGGGATGCCGCCCTCCCAGCACCAACTGGGCGCAGCAATGGGATGCCGCCCTCCCAGCACACATCCAGGCACAGCAATGGGATGCCGCCCCCGGCACTAACTGGGCGCAGCAATGGGATGCCGCCCTCCCAGCACCAACTGGGCGCAGCAATGGAATGCCGCCCTCCCAGCACACATCCAGGCGCAGCAATGGGATGCCGACCCCCGGCACCGACTGGGCGCAGCAATGGGATGCCGCCCTCCCAGCACCAACTGGGCGCAGCAATGGGATGCCGCCCTCCCAGCACACCTCTGAGCGCAACGATGGGATGCCGCCCCTGGCCACCGACTGGGCGCAGCAATGAGATGCTGCCCTCCCAGCCCCACTGGGCGCAGCAATGGGATGCCGCCCCCCCGACACCACCTGGGCGCAGCAATGGGATGCTGCCCTCCCAGGACCAACTGGGCGCAGCAACGTGATGTCGCCCTCCCAGCACCTCCTGGGCGCAGCAATGGGATGCCGCCCTCCCAGGACCACCTGGGCGCAGCAATGGGATGCCGCCCTCCCAGCAATAGCGGTAGAAACGCCCGTCCCACCGCACACCCTGTCTCCCCAGCCAGACAACCAGGACCCAGCCGCCACGACGGCAGGGTCCCCACCCCCGAAGGTAACTTGTTGCTGAGTGGTCTCGGAGCGCTCATGACCCCAAGCAACACCGTCGGTTGCGTCCTGGCGGGGTTGAATAGAAGGGGACCAAAGGAAGAACCTGGCCTAAGATCTTACCCGGACCCTCAACAGGCCGTTCGTACCCTAAAACAGGCCGTTGACCGCCGGCGAGCAACTTCCCGAATCCTCCGTATCGAGAACGCCATTACCGCACTAGTGGCAGCGCCTCTCGAGAACGAGCGTTCCCTAATGGCGGGATCCATACTTGGCCTGGCCAAACCCTACACACTAGCACCCACCTAACTGAAGTAATGAGATGGAAGGCACCAAATTGACCTGGCGGCCCGCGATGCGGCCCCGGCCAAACTTTCCCGCACTGTCACAATGCGGAAGTCACCATAAAACCAATAACCCCGCCCCCGCCTTAAACAAGGCGAAGCCGGCCAACCTGGACCTAATAGTCCCAACCGAAAGGCCACGCTGCCTAAGCTGGACACAAATATGGCCAGGTACACAACTGGGGCAGGCCAGTTATAGGGGTAACCCGTATACTGCCTGCAATCCCAAACAGTTCACCTGCCCGCTGCTAAGCCCCCCAGAGTGCCAAACACTCCCGAGAGTGCCGTAGCCCAACAAGCCTCTACTCTCTACTGCCCAGGAGCCCCCCGGCCCCAAGGTGGACAGGAAAAGCCCCAGGCGACATACGTGCCCGCAGGGCCAGGGTCCAAAACCGGGACAACTGACCATGGGACAAGGCGTCAGCAACCCCGTTATCTAACCCGGGGACATGCCTAGCTAAAAACAATGTGGTCAGGGACAAGGATCTGTGCCCCCCCAAAAAATTGGCGGACAAGCCGCATGACCCTGTCCCTCTTGGAGGACAGGGCATTCACAACATGGACAACCACTAGGCTGTCACACCAAAATGCACAGTCTTGCCCCCAAACTGCTCACCCCAAAGCTCTAGGGCCACTATCAAGGGGGAGAGCTCCCAAGAGGGTCAAATCCTTAACCAAAGAAGAGGCCCTCCATTCTGGAGGCCACGCAGACCAGCACCACTGGTCACCCAACACAACCCAAAGCCACGAGTACATGCAGTATCAGAACACAACTGCAATTCAGCTTCCAAAAGAAGCTCTTGCCTCCAAAAAGACAACCCATTAAAACGTTCTAAGAACTCCGCCACACGCAGAGGTCAGCCCTGACCCCTGCACATAAGCGGGTACGATGATGGGGCAAACAGAGCCCCCTCATCGCAGTATATAACCTCCTAGAATACCCTGCCCGTCACCACGACCCGGCGGGCAAAATTAAGTATCCCAGCTAGCTCCCGGAGCTGCCGAAGAGGACCTTCCTGCAGCCCCAGAACCGTACCAAGGTTATCCCTGATTCGTGTCAACTTGTCCAGGAGCAAACTATAAGATTGCACCTCTGAGTCCAATTCAATACCGAGGAAGGTAATCCCGGTGGCGGGGCCCCCGGTCCCCGTAGAGGCTAAAGGCACCCCCAACAGAGTGCAAAGGGCTTCGAAGACCCGCATTAGAGCAAAGCAGTGCTCTGCACGCGCAGTCCCCGCCATCAAGAAACCCTCAAGGTAGTGAACGCCGAGCCCAGACCGCTGCGCCTCCTGAGCGCCCACTCCAAGAAGGTGCTTGAGCTCCCCCAAAAGAGAGCATGAGACGGAGCCACCCGTGGGTAAAACCCCGACCACATAAAAACCACCTATGAAATGGAAGCCCAACAGCTCGAAGCCGTCCGGGTGTATGGGGAAGAGCCGGGATGCTGACTTAATGTCGCATTTATCCATAAGGGCTCCAACCCCACACTGCCTTACCATGGCCACGACCGCATCAAAGGATGCGAGCTGGACTAAACAGAGTTCGTCAGGAACGAAATCCGTCACTGACTCCCTTTTAAGAAAAGACAAGTGGTGAATCAACCTAAATTCATCACCCACCTTTCAGGGGACCCCCCTAATGGGGAGACCCCAAGATTCGGGAAGGGCGGCTCCGGGAAGGGCCCAAGGCCCCTCCCCACGGCCACCTCTTATGCTATTCCGGACCGAACAATGCCGTCAAGTCCCACAACCAACCTGAGGTTGTTGAACCCAAAGGCTTGCTCGAACCCCCCATGTAAGGGATCCTGAATCCCTTGGAGAAACCTAGCAAGAGAGCGGCCGCTCTCGAGCGAGGGCGGTCGTCCCTCAACCAACCCCCGTGTTGTTGTTGTTGTTTTTGCAAATTAATTGGGCTGGGCCCAGTTTCCCCCCAGTAGGTGGGGTTTGTACCCTGGACCCCCTCCCCTCCTAACCGTCCCCTTTTAGGGGCAGGGGCACATTGAAGCGGCATGGGAGCCCCGCCTTCCCGCACGCATGGCTGTACATACAAAAGGGGGGAAACAAACCCCTCTGCAGCAAACCCATGACATGCAGCGAACGGGTCCCACACTGTGGTGGCCCCCATGTCCAATCTCCCTGGCCCCGATGGGTAAGCCGTCAAAAGGGGCGGAGGCCGTATGGCCTGCGTTGGCGGGGTCAAACCCCCCGCCCCCGACACACCAGGCCCTGGCAAAAGCTGCACCAGGGGCCTGTGCTCCCGCACTAGGAGCCAGGGGGGGAGGGGCAAACCTGGTACAGGTGTCCCCCCCCCCCCGAAAAACCCCCAAGAAACTGGGACCGAGTGGCAACAATATTTAAATAATTAAGTTAGACCATAACTGTACTGAAGTTTGGCCATGATTTTACTGAAATAGTAAAGGCTTGGAACAAACTTCCAGCAGACCTGGTAGAGGAATCCACAGCAACAGAATTCAAACATGCCTGGGATAAACATATATCCATCCCAAGATAAAATACAGAAACAGAACAAGGGCAGACTAGAGGGACCAATGGGTCTTTTCTTGCCGTTACATGTCCATGTTTCCATATAAATATGAAATAATTTCAACCATCATCAGTCTCATTATTATTATTATTAATATGTTCTTGTGTACACCATGGTTCTTATTTTACACATGAAGGAACCGGGGCCACCCAGGCCCCAAGAGGGCAGCAAAAGGCCTCTGCCCAAACAGGCAGCGCAGCAGCAGGAAGCTGCCGCCAAGGGCCCAACTGTCCTCCGTTTTTATTTTATTTTATGTTTTATTTTATTTTTATTGTTTTTCGGGGGCCACGAACCGGGAGGGGCCGCACACGCGAGCCCTCCGCCCGAGCCCCCCGCGTCCCCAAGGGGGCTACCAGAACGATCCCCCCCCAGAAATAGGGGGGGCAACAGCCAAACGGCACAAGGCCCGGCCGTCCCGCCGGACCCGAAGCCCCCAAACCATTCCCCGAGCCTCCGATGAGGCTACTCAAAATGGCGACCGCAACACGCGGCCGCCTTTTACCGAGCGGGGTGGGGGTGGGGGCCTCACGCCAGACTCCTGCCGAAAGCCCGTTGCTGCCCAAGAGCTCCCATTGAAGATGGGCAGACCGCCAGCCTCGGATGGGCCGAAGCCTGCTGCCCGCGACGAGCAGTGCCACCTCAAGCCTCCAACGAGGCCTCCAAAGCGACGGCCGCCTCCACGCGGCCGCCGAAAGGCTCCAAGAGCAGACAGCCAAGTGTCTGCTCTTCTGACGTGGCCCGGGCGAACAGGCCGAACCTGGGCCTGCACGCCCTTTTATAGGGCTGGCAAGCCCCGCCCGGCCACGTCAGCAATCAGGCCACCCTGGCCTGACTCTCGGCCGAAGCCTCGCAATCTCGCGAGACTTCAGCCGAGATCCAAGATGGCGGCGGCCATGTGTCCGTGTCGTCCCGACCCTCCTGCAAAAGGCACCTGCCGGTAAGTCTGCTGGTGCTATTTCTCTCTGAAAGCAAATTTTGTTCCGATCTAAATTGTAGAAGACAAGCAAGATGATTTTGGAAAACACAGTAGCATCATTTTTTTCTCATTTAATCCTTTTGGATTTTTTTGTTTGAAATGTTCTTTATCTTCATGCTGCAATAATCCTAGGACAGTGACGGTTAATCTTTGTGGTGCCAAGTGCCCAAAGTGTACAACATGTGCGTCTGAAACCCCAAAATGGAATGTGAGCACCTCTTTGCATGTGCCCTGCCTTTGCACATGCGCACCACCCCTGCACATATGTCCTGCCTCTGCTCATGCATGCGTGTCCCCTGCACATGCACCCTTACTCCCCCTCACCCATTTTTGGCTTCCAGGTTGGTGCAGGAGGCCTTCCAGGTCCAAAACGGATCATGGGGGGCACATGCAGCACCCTGTGCACTATTTTGGCTTCCTGGTTGGTTCTAGGCCAAAACTGGTTGTAGGGGGCCCTTATGCACATCCCCACCCCATTTTAACTTTCAGGTTGGTGCAGGAAGCCTTTCAGGGTGGGTTGGGGCACGTGCATGTACACAAAGCCCCAAAATTATTATTATTATTTAATAGATTTGTATGCTGCCCTTCTCTGAAGACTCGGGGCAGCAATGTGAGTGCCTCCCATGCATGCACCCTGCACTCCCGAGCATCCCACCCATGTGCTCCACGCCCATACCTGCACGGCAGAGTCCCAAAGACCAGCTGGCTGGTAGGAGGCATGCGCGCATGCACAGTGGACCTCGACTAGGGCGGTGGCTGGCATGCCCGCAGAAAGGGTTCTGTGTGCCATCTGTGGCATGCATACCATAGGTTTGCCATCTCAGTACTAGGACATCCTTGGTGTGAGCAGAGATGAATACAGTTTTTACTGGTTGCAATTCCTAGGTGTTTCTGAAGTGCAGCAAAGGTCATGCTTTTAGGAATTCTGGGTATTGTAGTCCTAATGCATATACAGTAGAAGATGGCAGATCATAAAAGGCTGGAATAAGAGATCAGAATCTTTCCATTCTTGAAGCCGCAGATGAGCTTTTTATAATTTGCTTGCTTAATGAAATTAGAATGATAAATTATTCAGCTATTATTATTCAAATGTGGTAATTTTCAATTATTCACTAAAAGATCACATATTCTTCTTAATGTGCAACTAAGTCTTACTATATCGAAAAATTATACATATAATTAAACATGAAAGTGATTTGAAGGAAAAACAGAAAATATTTGCAGAAGGGTGTTAACACTGATGTTTGGGGTTTCCTTTCTTTTTCAGAACTTCACTGCATTTATTTCAACAATATAGGAATATAAAAATTGGCTGGTATTTTTTAAAATCATAATGTTTATGTTTATGTTTATGTTTATTTAGATTTGTATGCCGCCCCTCTCCGCAGACTCCGCGGCTCACAACAAAGTGCAAAAGACAATTTACAACAAATCTAAATTTCTACTAAAAACATTTAAAAAACCCCATTTCTAAACACACATACATACATACATACCATTCATAAATTGTATATGCCCGGGGGAGATGTCTCAGTTCCCCCATGCCTGACGACACAGGTGGGTCTTAAGGAGCTTACGAAAGGCAAGGAGAGTAGGGGCAATTCTAATCTCCGGGGGGAGTTGGTTCCAGAGGGTCGGGGCCGCCACAGAGAAGGCTCTTCCCCTGGGGCCCGCCAATCGACATTGTTTAGTTGACGGGACCCGGAGAAGGCCCACTCTGTGGGACCTAATCGGTCGCTGGGATTCGTGCGGCAGGAGGCGGTCTCGGAGGTATTCTGGTCCAATGCCATGAAGGGCTTTAAAGGTCATAACCAACACTTTGAATTGTGACCGGAAATTGATCGGCAACCAATGCAGACTGCGGAGTGATGGCGAAACATGGGCATACCTAGGTAAGCCCATGACTGCTCTCGCAGCTGCATTCTGCACGATCTGAAGTTTCCGAACACTTTTCAAAGGTAGCCCCATGTAGAGAGCGTTACAGTAGTCGAACCTTGAGGTGATGAGGGCATGAGTGACTGTGAGCAATGAGTCCCGGTCCAGATAGGGCCGCAACTGGTGCACCAGGCGAACCTGGGCAAACGCCCCCCTCGCCACAGCTGAGAGATGGTTTTCTAATGTAAGTCAGATTTTCTAAAGAAAAATGAAGTATTTTCGTCCCAATATTTGATATCATTAAAATGACTATGGTAAAACTGATAAATACTTAATACGAAAACTGACAAAAATAACTTTATTTGAAAATGTTTCATTTAACAATGCCTTTAAAATTCTGTCCTACACTTCTGTTTCTTGAAAGCAGAATCAGATATATTTAAAAAAAAAAATTCCATTATATGTGAAGACACTTTTGTTAGAAAAAGTTAGAATAAAGTAACGCATAAGTTAACATTGCATCCCTATGTCTATTTTTGAGAATCACAATATATCAGATTTATTGAAAGTTCAATATCTAATTTTATTATTTACTTCATGTTAACAGTGTTACAAAAATGAAAATGCCATTTAAGCTATCTCTGACAAAGGTCTGCCTGCTTTTTTCCTGAACATTTCCAGTGAAGTAAACTCACCATGTCTTCAGGGAATTAGTTTCACTACCAAATTGCTTTTACTGCTAAGATAGTGTGCGGTTTGGTTTTGAATTTGCCTTCCTGTAACTTAAATTCATTAGTGTGTATCTTACACTTTGGAAGAAAAGAGAAATGGCCTTCGTCTTCATCTGAAGGACATCCTTTCTGGTTTCTGAGCAATGCTGTTATATCCCCCCCCCCCCCCTCAGTTTTCCCTTCTCAAAGAGAAACATACCATATTATATTATTGTTATGTTATATTTTATGCAAATAAATCTAATACATAAACAAGTAAATATTTCTACTTATTACAATCCTTTTGAATTGTAATTCTGTTTCTTGTAGTATTAGCTCTTCATTTTCTTCAGCTTCAACCACAACACACAAGCACACAACAGATAAAATTTAAAGTAAACTGCTCTAAACTCGACTGCAGGAAATACGTCTTTAGTAACCGAGTAGTTGTTTCATGGAACTCACTACCTGACTCTGTAGTATCATCACCTAACCCCAGGGGTGGGCTACTGCCCGGACAGGGAGGGGGGGGAAACCAATGGGGTAGCAAAAATGGAGCTCCCCCCCAGAGCACCCAATTTGCAATGAAAGATGGTGAAAGAGAATGCAGGGTGTCCTGCATAAGCAACACCCACAGTGTGGTAGTAAAATCTTTGGTAGTCTTTCATTGCCTAACTCCCAAAATTTTTGTCTTAGACTATGCACTGTTGACCTCTCCCAATTCCTAAGAGGTCAGTAAGGGGCATGAATAAGTGCACCAGCATGCCTTCCATTCCCTGTCCTAATGTTTCCCTCTTACTAGTATCGTGTATATAAATTTTGTTATATCTTTGTATACTACCAATACGTACTTGACAAAACAAATTATGTTTTCGTAGATTTTCACGGGTATATGTATGTAGATTGTTCTGAGTTCGGGTTTTGCCCCGTGTAATATTTTGAGTGTCTATGCGACGTTTCGGTGAAATCACATTCACCATCATCAGGCTGAAGTTTTAAGCTTCGTGCTGCTTTAAATATGGAATGTTTGCAACTGCCATTTGTTCCTGTCAAATGTTTTTTTAGCTGTTCAGTTTTATATAAATAAATAACCAACCATTCCCATCTTGTCATTCAAAGCTTCAATTAAAAAAATATGTCTGTTTGTTTGTTTAAAAAATTTATGTGACCACCCAACTTAGTCAAGGTGACTCTGGGCAGCTGACAGAAATTACACACCAAAGCAAAACTCAATAAACCTCCATCTCCATGGTGTCAACAATCAAACTAACCCCTTGAGGAGCTCCATATCATCCTGGACTTCCTGGGCCCACTGGCAAAACTGTATCTTCAGGGCTTTTTGAAAGAGGGCTCCATTTTATTTCTCCTGGGATCATGTTCCACAGGGACGAAGAACCTTCTTAGTCTCACTAGATAGGCTTCTGGAGGATTGGGGAAATGCAACTGGAAAAATATCAGGTCTAATCCCTGTGATACTCCCTAACTACCTCTTAATCCACCTAAATAAGTAGCTATCCACCCTGCATTTAACAAGCTTACTTATCTGAACTCCATAGGTTATTTATCCACAATTTTGTTTTGCTGAAATGAAGATACATATGTTCATAAAACAATCAAAGTCACAGTGGTAAATACTGTGGCTGCTATTATTTAACAAGATAAACTTTTTTAAAATTCTAAGAAGATAAAGAACTTTCTGGCTGTGAGTAAATTGGTCTACTGTTCTGTCTTTTATGCCTTTATTTTTTAATCACCAACAGCTCCTGCTTGGCATAACACGCATGCAATTCTCAGTTTTCATTTTGTATTCAGCGATAGATATTATGTGGCATGATTCTAAGCGTGTATAGCCAGAAGTACAGCATTTTTCAGAGTATAAGATGCACTTCCACCGCCCCAAACAAGTGGGTGGAAATGTCTGTGCATCTTATATTCCGAATATTGTAGTGGAGATTGAGGTTGGTGCAACATCGATCAGCTGCTCTAGAACCGGCGGGGGCGAACAGGTGGCAAATGGGCTATGGTTAATGGGTGGCAGTGAATGGGCTGCAGCAAATGGATGGTGGCAAATGGGCTGCAGCGTCAGCGAATGGGTGGCAGCCAACAGACCAGATGAATACCGGATGGATGCTGGGAGGCAGAGGCAGATTCCCTCCCCCCTTGTTTTCCTCCCCAAAAGCTAGGCGCATCTTATAGTCCATAAATACGGTAATTCATATACAGTTTAGTGAGCAAGATTGGCCCAAAAGAGTTTATTGCTTGAGACACAGCAGCATATCCTCCTTTCTACCCTACAACACATAGATTAAGGTGCATATGATTTAAGGCTGGATTAGAGTCTTTTCTGTTCCACAGCAAGAAAAATGTACTAATAAATTAAACAACAATTCATTGTACTTTCATGGCACCTGAAATCATCTTCCTGATTTATTTAAAGCATTTTAAACTGGTTTTTAACTCCTTGCCTCATCCCGAGTCTCCCAGGACGGTTTCAAAATAAATAAAAATTGGTCAAATTTCTGCCTCCTGGTTTATATTCTAAAAGATACACAACACAAGGGAGAACAATTGTGGAAGAAGGAGCTTTGGAAAATCATGTTAGTGCTTATATGAGTTTAGTTGCTCAGAAGGATACAAATAGTGTGTATGTGTGTGTCTGTCTGTCTATCTATGTGTGCAATGTTTGAAATAGGTGATTTGATTCAAAGTAAATTCCACTGAATCATCCTTTTTAATTGCCTCTTTAAATAAAAAAAGTTAGATTAATCTGAAACATCAAAATGGAATCATTTTGAAAGTATTCAATAATTTCCTACTGAATAATTCAGGAGAGTTTCAAAGCTGATACTCAGATGCAGTAAAGTTTGATCTGCAAAGTCTCAAACTTTATTAGTGTATTCCTTCCGTATATGGACAATGAGGAAGGAACTGCATAGCAATAGCATGATGGACTTTCTGCTACTGATATGAGTTTCAACAAAAGAGAATATCTGTAGATCAGGATTGAACTGTGAAGACTTTGAGGCTCTTTGTGTTTGGTTGTTTGCTTGCAGAGCTTTCATTACCCAACTAGATAACAACATCAGTGCACTGATGAAGTTACTTTGTGGGAAAGGAAATGTTTAAAAGAAATTAAGCAAGAGCACCAAGGACTCAATAGATAGGCAGAAATGTTCCATTACTGTTTAAATCTCACTTAAAAAAACAACAACAATCTTTAGGGAAGTTTGCCTGGAAGGACAGATCTATACTGTTCACATATTTATTCATTGCCCATGTTCAGTTAATGTGTATTATGTGCAATAGTTTTACAGGAAGTAAACTATCTTTTCATTTGATAATATGTTTTATATGTAATAGTAATAACATATCCTCACCCATATCAAATGACCTCACATGATGAAAAGAATGAGAAAAGAGAAGGCCTTTGCCAATGAATTATTCTAACAAATGAACCAGCCTAGAAAGACCAAGGGTTAGAAATTATTAAAGATTCTCCCATCTTTAATAAAAATGTTATTTTTGACAGATCCTAGAGTAAGACTCTTTCTGTACTGATTTGACCAAATCTCTTCAATTCGCTGAAAGCTTGGTCTTAAGAGGAAGGTTGCAAATATTTATTTCAGGAAACCCCTTGAAACTATTGGGCTAAAATTGATGTAGAATGGCAGGCATTTATTAATATTTCCTCATCATAGCCTACAGCGACATCTTTAAAGACTCAAATTTTGAATCAGTTCTAACCCAATCTTATTGTCTTTAAATTTCAAATTGCCAATTTGAATTTTAGTTTGCTACCATCTTGTCTGATTTATGCTGTATCATTTGTACAGCTTTGTTTCTGTTTCTTTCTTCTGTTTCTTTAGTGATTGGTATTTTAACTTTCCTATTTTCAGCCTTATCAGTGGGGATATATTTCAACATATTTGTTTTCATGGAATCCAATTTTTTGACTTCAAAAAATCTTACCAAGCTGTTAATATCAAGCAGTGATTTATTTATTTTAATCCCAGTTTACATTAAAATATTCAACTGAAATTTACAGGTTTTTTCATGGGTTAATAGTATTAATCCTTTAAATTAGCTGCCAATAAAACTATTTTAATTATTGCAAAGAAATGTGGACTATCTAAATCTGTGAAAAGGGAATATAATCAGTTAAACATCATTTTCTGTTAAATCCAGAGTTATTATTTTTATAAATAACCTAAGGCAACTAACATAGCTAATATTTCTTCCTCCTCCTAATTTCACTGGTTCAAAGTCTCCCAGCTGACTTTCATGGCTAGAACAGGACTAGAACTCACAGTTTCGTGGATTCCAGCCTGAGTTTATAGTTTGGTCTACAATGCATTAGCAGTACTTAAAAATTTATCAGCATTTCAATTTATTTTGGATTATTCCAAAGTTACATTGCTTGTGCTATTGAAATATATTGCATTGTTAAGATACTGTTAATTATTTGCAAAAAAACCCTCTTGTTAATAATTCACAAATTGAAGACCTTGAGAAAAGAAAAATCAGCAGGATTCCCACCAACCCCTTTTAGTTGGCTACCACAGAGGATGTGTTATAAAGATGTAGCCATCAACTCTTTTATACTGAAAATGTAAAATGATGTAAGAACACTGAACCAGATGATAGGAACTTGTTACAATTTAATTCCTTTAGAGAAAATGCCTTAAAGGTGGTTAAGAGACAGCATCACATTGAATTTATGGTCTCAGACTAAAGGCATGTATTCACTCTGTGTTCATGAACTGGCTGTTTAACATAAATGGCAATTGATCAAGATTATTCCATGTGGTCAATGTTTAAAGTAGAACAGAGTAGAACAACAGAGTTGGAAAGGGACCTTGGAGGGAGGGTAAAATTAATCAGGTTTTGGAGAACCAGTAGCAGAAATTTTGAGTAGTTCAAAGAACTGGCAATTAACACCACTGGCTGACCCCAGAATGGGGCGAGAACTGAGATTTTGCAATATCCTTCCCCTGAAATAGGGAGGGAATGGAGATTTTGCAGTACGCTTCCCCCAGAAGTGGGAAGGGAATGGGGATTTTGGAGTATCTTTCCCCCGGAGTGGGGAGGGAAATTATGTATGTATATGTGTGTGTGTGTGTGTGTGTGTGTGTGTGTGTTTGTTTATTAGAGTTGAAAGGGACCTTGCAGGTCATCAAGTCCAACCCCTGCTCAAGCAGGAAACCCTACACCATCCCAACCAGATGGCAGTCCAATTTTCTTTTGAATGTGTCAAGTGATGGGGCGTTCACAACTTATGCTGGCAGGCTGTTCCACTGGTTGATGGTTCTCACGGTCAGAAAGTTCTTCCTTATTTCCAGGTTGAATCTCTCCTTGGTCAGTTTCCATCCGTTGCTCCAGGTCTGGCCCTCTGGTGCCCTGGAAAATAGTGTGACCCTCTCCTCTCTGTGGCAACCCCTTAAATATCTGTATACTGCTATCATGTCCCCTCTGGCCCTCCTTTTTACTAAACTACCCATGCCCAGTTCCAGCAACCTCTATTCATGTATCTTGGTTTCCAGTCCCTTTATCATTTTAGTTACTCTTTTCTGTACATTCTCTAGAGTTTCAATGTCCTTTTTGTAATGGGGTGACCAAAGTTGAATGCAGTACTCTAGGTGTGATCTGACTAGGACAATTGGGAATTTTGGAGTATCTTTCCCCTGCTATGCCCCCCAAACTTCTTGGAGGTCTTCTAGTCCAACCCCCTGCCTAGGCAGGAAACTCTACATCACTTCAGACAAATATCTTCTTAAAATCTTCCAGTGTTAGAGCACTCACAACTTGTGGAGGCAAGTCTTGTTTAAAAACAGAGGGGGGGGGGGAGAGGGAGGGAGACTTCATCCATTTCTCTTTGTTGTTGATAGTTGTTCTTTCTTTTGTAACTTGTTTCTCTCTATATAAACTAATACCATTTTTAAATAAGTATTTTTATTAAAGTTTATTATAGAATAAAATACTATTACAAACAGAAATTGAGAAAATTAAATGAGAGAAATAGAAAAGTGACACAGTTGAAGAAGAAAATTGGACTATAGAATGCCAAAAATTGGCAAGAGAATGAGGTACAAGAGGGGGCAGGGGGAAATCAACTCTGGTTTATTTTAGAATAAAATAACAGAGTTGGAAGGGGCTTTGGAGGTCTAGTCCAACCCCCTGCTTAGGCAGGAAACTCTACACCACTTCAAATAAATGGTTATCCAACATCTTCTTAAAAACCTCTAGCATTGGAGCATTTACAACTTCTGGAACAAGTTGTTCCACTGATTAATTGGTCTAGCTGTCATGAAATTTCTCCTTAGTTCTAAGTTGCTTATGTCCTTGATTAGTTTCCAGCCATTGCTTCTTGTCCTACCCTCAGGTGCTTTGGAGAATAGTTTGACTCCCTCTTCTTCGTGGCAGCCTCTGAGGTATTGGAACACTGCTATCGTGTCACCCCTAGTCCTCCTTTTCATCAAACTAGACAGACACAGTTCCAGCAACTGTTCTTTATATGTTTTAGCCTCCAGCCCCGTAATCATCTTTGTCACTCTTCTCTGTGCTCTTTCTAGAGTGTTAAAATCTTTTTTTACATTGTGGTGAGATGGCGTTAGAGACAATTCATTGCAGGATGCGAAGATGTTTGACTGCCTTTGCACTGTATATTGCTTTCCTTAAGAACATACTGTTGATACAACCTAGATGAGATCAGCAAGGGATAGTGTCCTACATCATCCTGGCTTTGTGAACTGAGTGAGATCGTATAGGTATTAGAGGCCTTCTTGAGGTAGGCAGTTTGCTGCACACAACCTCCACATGGCCTCTATCTCTACGCCACTGTAATGGCGACCAAAACTGGATGCAGTATTCCAAGTGTGGCTTCACCAAGGCATTATAATTTTTTTAAATCTTTTCCTTCCACCCCACTCTTCCCATGTTGTCTTCCTGCATACTAATATGACAACAGTCTACGGAGTCTACAGAGAGGGGCGGCATACAAACAAACAAACAAGCAAACAAACAAACAAACAAACAAGTTTAATTAAATGTGGGTGGAACCTTAAAGGAGCGGGGGAGAATGCTTTCTTTCTTTCACCTCACTACTTGGGGTAACAATATGCGCATATCACTCGCTGTATGAAATTGCACAGTCTCATTTTAATAATCTGAAACGATTTCTCAGAGAGCTGTCTGCCTAAAGCCATGAAATATAGGGGAGCAAGGTTGCTCTGTTTTTTCATATCACCTGAGCGAGCAGTAATAAGGAAATCCACATCATTTACAAGCTTTATTTTTCTTCAAAATCATTTTTATGACATGCTACCTATAGGAAGGCTTTCCAAAGTACACATTTTGTCGAATCGAATGATCAGTTAGAGTGGAGCAATGAAAACTGACTCCCCCCCACACACACAAACCGATGGGTGTTTATTTTGTCCTCTGCCATTCCTGCCATTCCCATTTCCACATCAACACAACTAAAAGGATGTTTGCAAAATCTTTTCCAATTGTAAAATCTCAGTATTTTAAAACCCGCATCCCCAGCTATTAAAGTGACATTTTGGTGCAAATTACCTTTATTATCTTTTCGACCCAGCAACTTACTTATCAATGCAATAACTCTTTCAACCACCTGACTGAACATTTGACAGTTTTGAAAAGCAAGAGAACATGGGCCGTCATAAATAAAATCTTTAGACACAGCGCAGAAGGGTTCGGATCTAAGCACCAGGCGTTAAACAACAGCAGCTGCTACCGTAACAAAGTCACCTCAGTTCAAGAGCAAACATGAAGAGACATTTTATTCAAAATAAAAATGTTTCTCCAGCAGGTTTTTCAGGGGAGGGAAAGAGAAGTTTTGTCTGCCTCATTGGGGATCAAATCACCTGTCGTGAAGTTGAAACGCTCCATCAATAAAATCTGACATGTTGCTGATTGTTCCATTAAATCACCATCGAATTGGTTTTGAATTGTATTATTAGGCTAGGTGATTTTTCCCTCCCTTTCCTGCCCCTCCCTTGCATGGGATGGAAAAATAATCTTGGGGGGCAAAGTTTTGATTGAAGTCTCTTGTAAGAAAATGGCTACTTGGCACTAACCTAGCAGAATGACCCTAATGCTTGTCTTGTTAGCAAAGTAAGGGAGAGCCTATGTTTTGGAAGATATCTTGCCAAGATGAATATTTCTTCTTTGTTTAATGGTTTTTACAAAGAGTGATGATTGCCTTGTGTCTGGGAATGTGTACATGGAATCAAAAGATACTTTCTTTGGAATCTTCTATTCCAAATGGCACCAATTCCAATTTCAATAAACCCACCCTCAGAATTGTCAAAGAAAACTCAATAGTTTGATAAGGAGCCATAAAAAACCCAAGAGTAAGATGAAGTGTTCTCAAAGAAGTCTCGTAAAAGACATAGCATCACCCAGTCTAAAACTGTGCTACTGAACAAACTGCCTATCATGGATAATAGAATGGATAAGCTCTTCAATCATTTAGAATATCAATAACTGAAGAAGAAGGTCTAGCTAATTAATTTGATATATATTAATGGAAAAATGAAAGAAAAGAAGCAAAGAATCTGAAACTATACAGGTAGTCTTCAATTTATGATCACAACTGTGTCCAAAATTTATAAATATATAAATAAACCAGAAAATAGTCAAAATCTTAAGAAACCCCAAAGACAACATCCAACTTGAAAACCCGGGAGTCTGTGCAGCCACATACATTGGAAAAATGAAGAGGACAATAAATGCATCATAGAATACAAACATTCAGTCAGAAAAGAAGAAAAATCTTCCTCCCTTTTCCAGCACATTAAAACACAGGACAGGAAATTGATTTTGAAAGAATTAAATTAATCTCCAAAACTGAACACTTATACAAAGGAATAATTATGGAAGCCATTGAAATAGAGGAAGACCCCCATAACATGAACAAACCTGATGATACCTCCTGCCTACCAGATATCTAGAAACTAACTCTAGTCAACAAGCAAATCACAATTACAATTACATCAAGTCAATCAACTAATGAAAATGTGACTCCATCAACAAATCAAAATGTTACAACACAGCCATCTAACCCACTTTTGAGCCAGCATTCCACACCCACCCACCTCCATTTATAGAAAGAGGGCAGCTCCAAACACACTTTATTCACAGCAGCACAAAGCCCAAAACACCAGCCCGATGATGATGAGTGTGATATCATTGAAACGTTGCAAAGACACTCTTGATCTTACATGGGAAAATACCCGAACAGACCAAAATGTACCTAACATTTTTTTGGTGTATAAGACGCACCAGAATTTAAGACACACCTTAATTTTTGGAAAGGAATATAGGGGGGCGGGGGAATCTGCCTACCTGATATTCATCTGGCTAGTGTCCTTAGTCTGGTCAGCTTCAGCGTATTATTTTATCCCCTGCTTAAGGCTTTAAAAAATCCTTATTCAGAGAGAGTAACAATGAAAGAGCTAGCAAGCATGTAAGAGCTAGGAACATCGTTAGCACCTGGTTAACCCTTGGAAGAAACATATTTGAAGCAAGTAGAGTAATGAAAAAAAGCCTGCAAAGACTTAAGACTGGAAAAACATTCTTCGCAGAGAGTAACAATGAAAGAGCCTGCAAGCCGGTAAGAGCTGGAAACATCGCTAGCAGTTAAGGTTAGAAAGTAACATTTGGAGCAAGTAAAGCAGTGAAATGCTACCTATAGGGAGGCTTTCCAAAGTGCACATTTTGTCGAATCGAATGAAAACATTCTTCACAGAGAGTAACAATGAAAAAGCTTGCAAACCTGTCAGAGCTGGGAAAATTGTTAACATCTCATTAGGGCTGAAAAGAAACATATTCGGAGCAAGTAGGGCAATAAAAAAATGTCTTCAAAGATTTAGGACTGGAAAAACTTTCTTTGCAGAGAGTAACAATGAAAGAGCAAGCAAGGTAACATCTGGGAAGATCATTAGCATCTAGTTAGGGCGGGGGAAAAAAGCTTAGAAAAAAGCTACATTCAGAGTATAAGATGCAGCCAACTTTTCAGCCTCTTTTAGGGAGGAAAAGGTGTGTCTTATCCTCCAAAAATACAGTATCCACATATATCCAGTTTTTAAAAAACTGAATCAAGCCCTCCCAATCTATCATGTTTTCAGTCTACATACACTATCCAATTAGATCATGTTCTTATATATAAATGATACAACAGAAAACAGCAAATATTTTGTGATCATTGATATTATATTAAGACAGAAGGACTAAAATACACATACTCCATTTCTTCTTTTCCTCTCTTTCTTTGAAACGTAAGAATTCCTGCTGCAGGTCTCTATTTAGTTAGAACATTATACTTTAACAAATCAATAGGCTAATGCAAAAGATATTAGATTAATATTCTATGATTAAAACAAAATCCCAGACTAAAAAATAATTTGACAGACTATTATAATAATGGCCAGTGTACTACTTATACCAACACTTCACTAGGGAAATTGTTAATCTTAGAAATAATAGGAAAACTTTTTCAAATCTATTGTACAATTGCTTTTATAATAAGATTTGAATTGACAAAACTTCTAAATAATTGAAAAGGGCAATAATGGAATTCCCACAGCCGACTTACCGGCCGGTGGGGTTTGCGGCGATCGGCGGGGGATGGAGGCCGCCATGTTGGGGGGCGGAGTCACGGCACCCACGTCGGGTGCCGTGACCACGTGGTACGGTGCGTGGGCACCGATTGGCCGGGCGAGTGGAGGCAGCCCTATAAGAGGGGGCTGCCTTGTGGCGCAGCAGTCTCGCCCGGAGCATCGTGAGGCGAGGCTGCTGCTGTCTTTCCCCCCAGCGAGCTGCGTCACAGGCCTGAAGGCCTGGTGCGCAGCCGATCTTCGCCGGAGCGTCAGGCCTTCGAGGCCAGAAGAGCCGCGAGCGGCGGCTGGAGCCTTAGTTCGCTTCGGCGACACCCCCCACAGGGTTTGGAGGCGCATTGGAGCAAGGAGGCATGGCGGGGGGTGGATGTGGTCGCTCGGGGGCACGGCGGCGGGCCTCGGGGGGGCAGGCCGGAGGGCCGGGGGCCCCCCCCATTGAGCCCCGCCGCACCGGAAGAAGGAGGGCGCCCAAGCGGGCGTGGAGCGAGGCCCCAGGGGCAGGGCCTGCCGGGAGGCAGGATAGTGAGGATGGCCCCAGGGGGGTGGCGACCCCCAGGGGGCACACGAGGGGCCGAAGGGGAGCTGCAGTGGGGGCGAGGGGGCCCCGCCAGGGCCGGGCCCCGCCCGTGGATCCACTGGGGGCCCCAGGGGTGTTTTCTGGCGCAGAGGAGGGGCCTCTCAGCGGTATGGAATCAGGTTTCTCTGAAGCAGAGGCATCTGCTGCACGGCCTGCCAGAAGGGGGCAGGGGGCGAGGGATTCACTTTCTGTTTCCTCACGTATACTGTCTTCATTACTCGAGAAACTGGAAGAGAGGCCAAAGAAGCGGGGCAGGTCTCGTCGGGGCCGGGCCACGCAAGTTGCCGGCGCAGATGGGTCTCGGAGCTCATCAGAGTCGGCTGGGAGCCCGCAGAGATCCCACGAGGACCGGCATGCGCAGTCAAAGACCAAGCGGAGGAAGGCCAGCAGGATGGTGTCCGGCTCTGAGGAGGCGGATGATGACTCCTCTCACTGGGGTGAGTGCCCCGTGCCTAGGCACCGGTGGTCCCTCCCAAGAGGGCCTCGTGGCAGGCTACGGGCTTCAAAACGCACGACACAGGGGGGTCAGAGGACCTGGCGCTCCCGCACAGCTGCGCAAGTCTGGAGGAGGGGGCGTAGAAGGGCAGTGGCTAGGAGGCACAAACGGAAGAGGGATACCTCGAGGGACAGCTCAGGGTCAACTACCTCGGGGTCTACCAGTACTTCTTTTGACAGCGATAATCCTTTCGCGCCGGGCCTACCAGACACTCCGCTCAGTATGCACATGTCCCAGTCCCTCAAGCGTAAAATTTGGCGGGGCGCTTACGTGGACATGTTTCAGATTTTGCTACCGGCAAAGTCTAAGAAGGAGAAGGATAAAGAGGGCAAGAAGGGGTCGGAGGACCCAAAAGGCACCAAAATGGACAAGGGAATTCTGTCGTGGGCGTATGCATTTTTGGCCTACCACTCTGTGGTGGTAGAAGATGATGTCCATAAGACACATGAGCTCATCTTGTACATGAACATGATTCTGAGAGCGTATCAGGAGTTTGGGGGGGAGGCTTGGAAGCGATATGACGAGGATTTTCGCAGGTTCGCCGCCCACAACAGGCACTGGCCGTGGGATATGCGGCATAACGATTTGTGGCTTCAGGCCACGCAGCAAGCGTCAACTCCGGCCAGTGGGCGAACACCCACAGGTCATTTGCTCTTAACAACGGGCAAGGAGGCTACTCTTCCCCGCCCGGCGGTGGGGACGGGGACCCCGGCCTCCGGCCAACGCAGCACGGCTGGGTCGTCCTTTCGAGGCCAGCCGTACTGTTACGAGTACGGCGCTAGAGGGGCCTGTTCCAGGGCATATTGTCGTTTTCGCCACGCCTGCGCCTTGTGTAGTGGCAGACACCCGACCTCCGCTTGTTACAGGGGGCGCGGTGGGGCCGGCTCCAAGGACGCTGGGACCCCCGCCAAACCCCAACCTGGGGGAGCTCAAGGTAAGGGGCCCAACCCCCGTTAGATTGGACAGGTTGCAGCATTGGCTCACCGGCTACCGCCCTAAGAAGGGTGCGGATTTCCTGCTCGCGGGGTTTACTGCGGGTTTCAGGATCCCGTATGGGGGGCCGCGCAGGGCCTGCATGGCGGACAATTTGAGGTCTGTGGCAGGTATGGGCCACGTAGTGCGGGACAAAATTATGAAGGAGGTGCGCGAGGGCCGGGTTTTGGGCCCCTTTTCAGAGCCCCCCTGCCCTTACTGCAGGTGTCCCCACTCGGTGTGGTGCCCAAGAGGGCCGCGGGTGAGTTTAGGCTTATACATCACCTGTCGTTCCCCCCTGGTGAATCGGTGAACGACCACATTCCCGAGGAGCTCTGCTCGGTGCGCTACACACCATTCGAGACGGCTGTCGCGATGGTCCGGGCGTGCGAAGTGGGGGCGCTGATGGGGAAGTGTGATATCAAGTCGGCCTTCCGGCTTTTGCCCATTCACCCGGGGGATTTCGACTTGTTGGGTTTCCAGTTCGAGGGCGGGTTCTTTGTTGATAGAGCCTTGCCAATGGGTTGTTCTATATCCTGCTCGTTGTTTGAGAAGTTTAGTTCATTTTTGGAGTGGGCACATGTTAAAAGTACGGGCTTTGCGTCTGTAGTACATTATTTGGATGATTTTCTATTCGCGGGGCCGGCGGGCGCCGTCGATTGTCAGCAGGGAATGTTGGGTTTCCAGGCTTTATGCGCGGATTTAGGCGTACCTTTGGCTCACGAGAAGACCGAGGGGCCTTCGACCAAACTGACATTTTTAGGCATCGAGGTGGACTCCGTTGCACAAACGTGTAGGCTACCCGATGACAAACTGACTAGACTTAAGGAAGCGGTGAGGGTCGCACGAGCCGCAAAGAAGGTGACTTTGAGACAGGTGCAGGAGCTGGCTGGCCTGTTGAATTTTGCTTGTCGAGTGATTGCGCCAGGAAGGGCCTTTATGTTTAGACTGTACAGGGCAACGGTTGGCGTGTCAAAACCGCACCACAGGATCAGGTTATCGAAGAGTGTTAGGGAGGACCTCGTGGTGTGGCAAGGGTTTCTGGACGGGTACAACGGTGTGTCATTGTGGAGGCAGGATATGCTGCTGAAAGCGGACTTCCAAGTGAAGTCCGATGCGGCGGGCACGACCGGCTTTGGAGTGGTGTGGCAAAGCAAATGGTTCCGGGCTGACTGGCCGCAGGAGTGGCGCGGTGGGGCCATCTGTAGGGATTTGACATTTTTGGAGCTATTCCCAATAGTCGTGGCCATTGAGTTGTGGGCATCCAGTTTTGCCGGTAGGACAGTCCACTTTTGGTGTGACAATATGGCGGTTGTACACGTAGTGAATACTCTTTCATCTAGGAACGAGCGGGTTATGGGTTCGGTCCGGCATATGGTTAGGAGATGCCTTGCCAACAATATGCTTTTCCGGGCACATCATGTTCCAGGGGTAAGAAACGGGGTGGCTGACGCTCTGTCCAGGGGGCAGTTGGCTAGGTTCCGGCTGCTTGCCCCACAGGCCGAGGAGTACCCGGAAGCAGCCCCACAGCATCTGTGGCTGATTGGAGGGCCGACGTAAGCAAGGCCATGGATTTGTCCATAGCTCCCAGCACCAGGAGAGCATACCAGCGGGCAGGTAGGGAATTTTGGGCTTTTCGTCATGATAGGAGATACGATCAGCTCTGGCCGGCCCCGGTCGAACACCTGCTTGAATTTTGCGCGCTTGACCGCCGCCGTGGGTTGTCTGCCCGGACGATTAGGGGCAAGTTGGCAGGCCTGGCCTTCGTAGCCAAGTCTCGGGGCTTTGCGGACACCACAGGGGATTTCAGGATTAGAAAGACATTAGAGGGTTGGATCAGGGAGAAAGGTCAGGCCCAGGGTGACAGCAGGCGTCCTCTAAAGCTCACCCACTTGATGGGGCTTTACGAGCTGTGGGGTCGGCTCTGCCGCTCTGCTTATGAGGCGTCACTGTACCACGCCGCGGCGGTGACCTTGTTTTTCGGGGCTTTTCGGGTTAGCGAGGTTCTAGCAGCTTCCAGAGCCGATAGCTCCGGCCAGGCGTTCACCACTAGGGATATCAAGTTAGGTCGTAGCTCGGTGTCCTTGAGGTTGCGACGGTCCAAGACCGACCAGAGGGGTAGAGGTGTGACGGTCCAACTTTCCCGGGCCAACAACCGGCGGGTATGCCCGGTGGCCGCGCTGGGGGCGTATTGGGCCCACAGGGGTGTAGAGCCGGGTTTTTTTGTTTTGTCATGTGTCCGGGGAACCCCTGACCAGGTACCAGTTCTGGGCTGTCACGTCCAAGGCGCTGGCAAGGCTGGGCTTGGACCCCAGACGTTACGGGACTCACTCATTCAGAATAGGTGCAGCGTCGTTGGCAGCAGTCGAAGGTTTCAGCAGGCTGGATATAAAGACAGTGGGCCGCTGGAGATCTGGGGCCTTCCGGACGTACATCCGCCCCTAGGTGAGTGGGGCGGGGTGGGGGGGGAGGCGCCGGGCCGCCAGTCTGATGCTGCTCTGCTTCCTCCCTTTCTCTAGCCCGACGACTTGACTGGCGCCGCAGAATCCTGATATGTGGCCACAGCATGGTGTACTGGGCCGAGCGGAGGGCCCGTGAGACGACGCCCGGCACGAGTTTGGAGATCGATCGAGCGGTGGTTCAGTGGCTGGGCCGACGAGGCCTACGTTGGCGGGAAGTTCTTCCACTGTTGTTCGACAGTGGAAGGGTGCGAGGGGTGCCGGGCTGTTTGGTATTGCACGTTGGTGGGAACGATCTGGGAGCGATGACAGGTGTAGAGCTGCTGTGGCACATTTGGGAGAGTTTGCAGGTGATCTGGGAGCGGTGGCCAGATACGTGTGTGTGGTGGTCCAACATCCTGCCCAGGAGGAGTTGGCGGCAGGCTAGAAGCCCTAGCGCAGTGGATAAGGCTAGAAAGAGGGTAAACAGAGCGGTTAAGAAGTGGGTGATTCAGGCTGGGGGTGGAGTGATAGACCATCCAGACATCAGGGCATCCCTCATAGACTTGTACAGGCAGGACGGTGTACACTTGACCGATAGTGGGAACGATAAATTTATAGCCGACCTGCAGAGGTGCCTGCACATATATGTGCAGGGGGGGGAGCAGGGGGAATAAATTAAAATTTCACCCCCTGCTGTGGCCGATAGGGGGCGGAAAATAAAATAAATAGCAACTGGTGAGCTCCTTTTGGGGCACCTCTACTGAGGTGAGGGGCGAGCTCCTTCTCGGATTACAGGGCTCGACCGGCCTGGGTCCGGGGAGTGAGTCGCTCCTGTGGCTCGCTGGCTGGAGTTTAACGTAGACCAGTAGCGAGCCATCCCACACGCCAGGTGTGGCGTAGTAAGGGTGCAGGGGGTAGGTGTAGTTTAACATGACCCGCACCCAGTTTCAAGGAGTTTTCGCCCCAGGGTTGCTGTCTGAATTGGGCATGTTATTCCGCCCCCATTTGATTTTGCACCCTGCAGGTCATGTGGGGTTAATGGTTTAAATAAGTTAATAAGTTAAGAATTAAGTTGTTGAATAAAAGTGACCCCGTTATACCCACACCTTGTGTCCGACTATTACTCCGCCTGCGCCGCAATTCCCACAGCCGACTTACCGGCCGGTGGGGTTTGCGGCGATCGGCGGGGGATGGAGGCCGCCATGTTGGGGGGCGGAGTCACGGCACCCACGTCGGGTGCCGTGACCACGTGGTGCGGTGCGTGGGCACCGATTGGCCGGGCGAGTGGAGGCAGCCCTATAAGAGGGGGCTGCCTTGTGGCGCAGCAGTCTCGCCCGGAGCATCGTGAGGCACCCACCCACCCTCCCTCTGTTACAGGGTGCATATGATGGGTCGCCCTTCGGGGGGCCGAGTAGGAATTTTTTGCAGTCGCAGCAGAATTGGACGAGCTGCGATTGTTTTTTCGCCTACTCCACTCTGTGCGTGGGAGTGTGGTTAGGGGGTGGCCCCACCATCTAGTGCCCCCCCCTTAGGGTCACTGGGGGAGGGGAGGGGTGGCCGATAGGGGGCGGAAAATAAAATAAATAGCAACTGGTGAGCTCCTTTTGGGGCACCTCTACTGAGGTGAGGGGCGAGCTCCTTCTCGGATTACAGGGCTCGACCGGCCTGGGTCCGGGGAGTGAGTCGCTCCTGTGGCTCGCTGGCTGGAGTTTAACGTAGACCAGTAGCGAGCCATCCCACATGCCAGGTGTGGCGTAGTAAGGGTGCAGGGGGTAGGTGTAGTTTAACATGACCCGCACCCAGTTTCAAGGAGTTTTCGCCCCAGGGTTGCTGTCTGAATTGGGCATGTTATTCCGCCCCCATTTGATTTTGCACCCTGCAGGTCATGTGGGGTTAATGGTTTAAATAAGTTAATAAGTTAAGAATTAAGTTGTTGAATAAAAGTGACCCCGTTATACCCACACCTTGTGTCCGACTATTACTCCGCCTGCGCCGCAATATAAATCTCAAGTCAAATGACTGCATGTGTGTATACAGCTAGTTTTTCCCTTCTTTCAACCAAGACACTCTATTAAAAAAAAGTATAGTGCATTAGAAGAAATTAAATCACAAAAGTTTATTGGAATTGATATAGATAAGCAATTATCTAGAAGAGAAAGTCCATGTGTCTCTAGTGCAGTTTGGTCCAGCTAGGTTGCCCAAACACAAATTATGAATGATATGCATGTATCAAACTTTGTTTTCATATCCCTAATACTTTTTCACAGTATTTGTCCTTTAAATCTCCTTCCACTGAACTTTTATGCAATGAGATTTGTTGTACTGAAGGATGTATTGAGATGTTTGAGGTGAGAATTTGAATGAGATTTCACAGTAAGAGAATAAATTCCATGTATTTTTTTTCTTTTGATGAAATATATAAAAATTAGTTGGCATTTGTTGCAGTAAGATCTTCTTTTTGGTATTTAGGTCTACATTTATAAAATAAAATGCATACAAACCAACAAAAATAAGCAGTCTGTGATAGCCTGCATTCTAAATAAGTCATTAGGATCTCAATTTTCCAAGATATTTATGTGTAGTAAAAATAATAATAATAGTTTGATAACAGAAGATAGGAAATATTATATTGTGTTAAGAGTGTTACAGTATTTCTAATCCAATTTACTAGATTAGAATAGCTTCAGTTTAAAGTTGGTTTTGTAACTAAAGCAGCACATACATTTGAATAATAAATAAACAATCTCATAAAACATTATTGGCAAATCCACCAATGATTGTAGCTTAAAAAAATAACACAGGTTGATGAACATGTTCTGTAAAAGTTTGAAGAAAAATATTTGGTTCTATTTCAGTTTGTTAACATGTATGTTTTTGAATTCTTTGGATCACAATTGTATGTCTGCAGAATTATTTTTAACTAGTGGTGTTAGTGTGTTTTTAAATATTTCTGTTTATTTTAATGAAGTTAAATTTTAATCAGTGTATAATTGCAATTGGGTAATAAGTGGAAACATTTCCAATATTTCCAAAATTGTCTAGTAGAATTTTAGGTTGTGATATACTCTTGATTTAGAGTATTACGACTGAAATTCAGCAATGTGTCAATGACACATTATCATAGAATCATAGGGTTGGAAGGGAGATATTTTATTCAAATGTTGAGCTAATTCATAATAATGAGAAATTTTCAAAATAAGTTTCTTAGTAACATTACTGTGAAAAAGTAGAAGATATACAATGCATTGTATATCCAGCTGTACAGATTCAGTTCCAGTGTTCTTAGAAGCCAATGTCGTAAAAGAACTTGAATGATTAAAGATAAATAAGGCAATGGGTCCAGATGGCATCTACCCCAGAGTTCTTAAAGAACTCAGATTTGTCATTGCTACCTCAATGACTGATTTGTTTAACCAATCCCTGTTAACAGAAGATGTTCCTGAGGATTGGAGAATGGCCAGTGTTGTGGCTATCCACAAGAAAGGCACTAGAGAAGAAGCTGGTAACTACAGGGCAGTTAGCTTGACATCAGTTGTAGTTAAAATGAAGGAGACTCTACTAAAAAAGAGGTTAAATCAGCACCTAAAAAGAATAACTTATTGGACCCAAATCAGCATGACTTTACTGAAGGCAAATCATGTCACACTAGTCTCATTGATTTCTTTGACTATGTCACAAAGGTGTTGGATGAAGGTGATGCCATGGATATTGCCTATCTGGACTTCAGCAAAGCCTTTGATACAGTTCCAGATAAAGAGCTGATAGATAAATTAGTGAAGATTGGACTTAATCCCTGGATAGTTCAGTGGATTTGCAGCTGGCTGAAGCGTAGACATCAGAGAGCTGTTGTTAATGGCAAGTATTCTGAGCAGAGACAGGTTACAAGCGTGTGCCACAAGGGTCTGTTCTGGGTCCTATTCTTTTTAATATGATTGTGAGTGACGTAGGGGAAGGTTTGGTAGGGAAGGTTTGCCTATTTGCCGATGACTCTAAAGTGTGCAATAGGGTTGATATTCCTGGAGGCATCTGTAATATGGTAAATGATTTAGCTTTACTAGATAAGTGGTCAAAGCAATGGAAACTGCAGTTTAATGTTTCCAAATGTAAAATAATGCACTTGGGGAAAAGGAATCCTCAATCTGAGTATTGTATTGGCAGTTCTGTATTAGCAAAAACTTCAGAAGAGAAGGATTTAGGGGTAGTGATTTCTGACAGTCTCAAAATGGGTGAGCAGTGTGATTGCGCGGTAGGAAAAGCAAGTAGGATGCTGGGCTGCATATCTAGAGGTATAACAAGCAGGAAGAGGGAGATTGTGATCCCGCTATATAGAGTGCTGGTGAGACCACATTTGAAATACTGTGTTCAGTTCTGGAGACCTCACCTACAAAAAGATATTGACAAAATTGAACGGGTCCAAAGATGGGCTACAAGAATGGTGAAAGGTTTTAAGCATAAAACGTATCCAGAAAGACTTAATGAACTCAATCTGTATAGTCTGGAGAACAGAAGAAAAAGGGGGGACATGATTGAAACATTTAAATATGTTAAAGGGTTAAATAAGGTTCAGGAGGGAAGTGTTTTTAATAGGAAAGTGAACACAAGAACAAGGGGACACAATCTGAAGTAAGTTAGGGGAAAGATCAAAAGCAACATGAGAAAATATTATTTTACTGAAAGAGAAGTAGATCCTTGGAACAAATTTCCAGCAGACGTGATTGGAAAATCCACAGTAATTGAATTTAAACATGCCTGGGATAAACATAGTTCCATCCTAAGATAAAATACAGGAAATAGTATAAGGGCAGACTAGATGGACCATGAGGTCTTTTTCTGCCGTCAGTCTTCTATGTTTCTAGCAAAGGTTGGATGCATTTGATGAACAGTAACAGAAACGGTAGAATAGAATCCTTATTTCCAAAAAGAAAAAGAAGAAAGAAAGAAAGAAAGAAAGAAAGAAAGAAAGAAAGAAAGAAAGAAAGAAAGCCAAGTTGGATTATTTCCAGAATAAACTAATTCTCATGTTTTCCTTTATAATTGGCATTTGTTGCCATACGTTTCTAAATCAGCAGATTGGAAAAACAAACATGGGATATAATATAAAAAAGAAAATATGCAAAATCCATTTTTCCCTTTATTTGTAAACGTTTTAGATTTATATTTCATTATTTTCCCAATTCATTTGCCTATTAAAAAAAAGTAGAGTGATTTGCCAATTCAGCTCAATAGCAGCTGGATTTAATTAGGCTTTTCAAATATTTATTTCATGCAAACCATCAAAATACCCTGGCAGTACTGAATGCCAGATTTTTGTATTTGGTTATTTCTTGTGGATTCCACCCTCCCTTTCCCCAGAGTTAAGCAGGTTTTTTTATTACTCCCCCCCCCACCAATATTAGGTTTTGATATGGATTTTCCCCTCATCTTACTTTCATGAATTCCTCTCTCCTCCCTTAGTTTCATTTGCCTTTATTTGTACCTCTGGTGGTGGTTCTTTTACAGCATGGTTATCTCTGTTAATTGGATAGTGTTTTCACTTTCAGGCTCCAGTACTTTGTGCAAACACGGCTGCCACTTATTCAGCTGAGCTGAGAAAAAAGATGATGAATGCTAAAAGCAATTTCTAAATGTAGCATTCTCTTCCGATCTGGAGAGGATGTGGGATGCTTAGAGAGGTTATCACACTCCTATGTGCTTTGAGAAAGTAGGCATTAGAGCTAAGATAGAATCATTTGGGTATAGGAGGTCAAGGCCAACCAACAAAGTCTATTTTTCCTGTGGGTATTTTTTTTGTCCAAAATGGTATTGGATTGTCCAAAATGCAAATTGTCTCACAAATTTATTTTTATTTATATATTTTTGCATTTATATGCTGGTCACTCCAAAATGGACTCTGAGTGGCTAACAACAGTTATAAACATAATAGATTAGATTTAGATTAGATTTATTGGATTTATATGCCGCCCCTCTCCGCAAACTTGGGGCGGCTCACAACAAGGTAAAAACAATACATAATAACAAATCCAATAACCACCAATCCAATTACAATTTTAAACTAAAAAATTCATTAAAAAACCAACCCCAGAATATTAAAAAAAACATGTATACAATCAATCTAACACCAAAACAACATGGGCAAGGGGGAGATGTTTCAGTTCCCCCATGCCTGACGGCAGAGGTGGGTTTTAAGGAGTTTGCGAAAGGCAAGGAGTGTGGGGGCAATCCTAATCTCAGGGGGGAGCTGGTTCCAGAGGGTCGGAGCCGCCACAGAGTAGGCTCTTCCCCTGGGTCCCGCCAGACGACATTGTTTAGTCAACGGGACCTGGAGAAGGTCAACTCTGTGGGACCGAACCAGTCGCTGGGATTCATGCGGCAGAAGGCGGTCCTGGAGATATTCTGGTCCGGTGCCATGAAGGGCTTTATAGGTCATAACCAACACTTTGAATTGTGACCGGAAACTGATCGGCAACCAATGCAGACTGCGGAGTGTTGGAGTGATATGGGCATGCTTAGAGAAGCCCATAATTGCTCTCGCAGCTGTATTCTGCACAATCTGAAGTTTCTGAACACTTTTCAAAGGTAGCCCCATGTAGAGAGCATTACAGTAGTCGAGCCTCGAGGTGATGAGAGCATGAGTGACTGTGAGCAATGACTCCCAGTCCAAGTAGGGCTGCAACTGGCGCACTAGGCGAACCTGGGCAAACGCCCCCCTCGCCACAGCTGAAAGATGTTTCTCTAATGTGAGCTGTGGATCAAGGAGGATGCCCAAGTTGCGGACCCTCTCTGAGGGGGTCAATAATCCCCCCCCCAGGGTAATGGATGGACAGATAGAATTGTCCTTGGGAGGCAAGGCCCACAGCCACTCTGTCTTGTCTGGATTGAGTTTGAGTTTGTTGACACCCATACAGGCCCCAACAGCCTCCAGGCACCGGCACATCACTTCCACTGCTTCGTTGACTGGGTATGGGGTGGAGATGTATAACTGGGTATCATCGGCGTATTGATGATACCTTACCCCATGTCCTTGGATGATCTTGCCCAGTGGTTTCATTAAATAGATATTAAATAGCAGGGGGGAGAGGACCGACTCCTGAGGCACCCCACAAGGAAGAGACCTAGAGGTCGACCTCTGACCCCCACTAACACCAACTGCGACCGACCGGAGAGGTAGGAGGAGAACCACTGGAGAACAGTGCCTCCCACTCCCAACCCCTCCAGCCAGCGCAGAAGGATACCATGGTCGATGGTATCGAAAGCCGCTGAGAGGTCAAGGAGCACCAGGACAGAGGACAAGCCCCTGTCCCAGGCCCGCCAGAGACCATCCATAAATGCGACCAAAGCAGTTTCCGTGCTGTAGCCGGGCCTGAATCCGGACTGTTGAGGACCTAGATAATCGGCTTCTTCCAAGGACTGCTGGAGTTGAAGTGCTACCACCTTCTCAACAACCTTCCCCATAAAGGGAAGGTTGGAGACTGGACGGTAGTTATTAAGCACGGCTGGGTCCAGGGAAGGCTTCTTGAGGAGGGGGCACACAAGTGCCTCCTTATAAAGGGCCGGAAAGGACCCCCTCCCCAAGGAGGCATTGACAATCTCCTGGACCCAGCTCCGTGTCACCTCCCGACTGGCCGAAACCAGCCAAGAGGGACACGGATCCAGTAAACAGGTGGTGGAACTCACAGCTCCAATGGCCTTGTCCACTTCATCAGGTGACACCAAGTCAAACTCTGCCCAGACAGGGGGACAAAGACATTTAGCCCCAGTCACCTCGACTGACTCGTTGTCAGTCGACTCTGTTTTACAATTGGAGTCAAGGTCCGCCCGGATCCGAGCGATTTTATCAGCCAAAAACGTGTTAAAATCCTCAGCACTGCTCTGCAAGGGCTCCCCAACTCCCCCCTGATTAAGAAGGGAGCGGGTTACCCTAAACAGAGCAGCCGGGCAGGATTCCGCTGATGCAATCAAAGCGGCATGATACGCGCATCTTGCCGCCTTGAGCGCCACTTTGTAAGTCTTAATATGAGCTCTTACAAGTGTTCAATCAGATTCAATGTTTCGACGAGGTCCCACTTGTCATCCTCAGGCTGGTGCTTCTGTCCTTGTTCTAGGGCAAACACAGTGAGACCTGAGCTGCCTTTCCTCTATAAATACTGGTGGGTGGGTGTTGTGTGCTGGCTCAGCAGCTGGTGAGTCAGTGGGGTAACACCTGGGGTCATTGATGCAATTGATGTATGCTGATTAGTTGATGTTTGTGGATTGGGGGTGATATCTTGGGTAGTTGGAGCTTGCAGGATACTTAGCTGTTTTGTAATGTGTGTCTGGTGTGTAACAATTTTTGTCTGGCTGCGAGTTTGTGGTCTGGTCATGTGTTTATGGTGTTTGTCAGTTTGCTTTGTGTGCAAGTCAGAGGGGACTGCAACAGTTGGGAGCACTGCTGTAGTTTGGCTTCTGGTGTTTGTATTTGGTCTGTAGGGTGGTTGTAGGTTTGGGTCTGGTGGAGGTGATTGGTGGTAGTGTCCTGTGTTGTTCTGAGTCTGGTTTCAGTTTGTATGGCTGGGATACGTTTGTTAATGAGGACTGGTTTCCACATGTCTGGTAGGCGGGAGGTATCATCACGCTTGTTCATATTGTGGGGATGTTTTTCTATCTCAATGGCTTCCAAGATTATTCTTTTGTTGTAGCGTTCTGTTTTGGAAATTAATTTAGTTCTGTCAAAATCAATTTCATGTCCTGTAGTTTTGAAGTGTTGGAAAAGGGAGGAAGTTCTTTCTTCTTTTCTTAATGAATGAATGAATCAATGAGGGAGGAGGTTGTCCCTTAAATAGTCTGGCCCAGAGCCATTTAGGGCTTTAAAGGTAATAACCAACACCTTGAATTGCATTCGCAGACCAACTGGCAACCAATGCAGCTCACATAAAGATGGAGTAATACAGGCATACCTTGGTACACCTGTAATTGCACACGCCACTGCATTTTGCATCAGGTGAAGTCTCAAACACTCTTCAAGGGTAGCCCCATGTAGAGCGCAATGTTTCTTTCATCCTCCCTTAGAAATGGCTTGTGTTACTCATAATCTTAGATATGAGGGGATTCAGCAAAGAAGCAGATTTTTCTGTAGTATTAGAATCCCTCTTCTATCTTATATATGAAAGCTTCAAATACAGGTTGTATTGGTTGTGTAGATCCTTGTAGAAATGAATGGGGAAAATGCATTTGTGTCCTACAGGATACAAGGTAATTGAAATGACCTTGACATCATGAAAAACCTTCTTTAACCATAGAATAGCTGTCTGAAGATGGATGACACAGATAAGATGAATTAACTAGTCACTCTTATTTTAACAATTCACAACTCCGGGCAATTTTAAGACTATTTTTACACTTGTACTTGTACCTCTAGAATTGCAGGTTTTTACCCAGAATCCATAATTATAATAAACTGTTTTATATCAAATTACATGTATTTTCTGTTCTTCTCTGGTTTTTTCCTTGATCTTATTTGTGATTATTGCTAATCTTGCACTGAATTTTACTTAAAATATTATCTAAAGAGGACAGGCAAAGCAATGGTTCTTTGTTCTCTGTTAAATCAAATATGGATGAGTTATTATTTCTTTTCTATAGTAGGTCTAAATAATTTCCTGCCACAATTTATTCTATTTTATATAATGAAAGCTTTAATGGTTTTAGGTTCATCTCTTGAAGTACATCAAGGTAGAAAAATATATTTTTGTAAATTTGCTTTATGATCCCATTAGTAGCAAAAGTTTGCATTAAAATTGCATCTTTAAAATAAAGTCAGGAAAATACAATAAAATTAGTGCGATATGCACCTGAATGAAATGTCTTGTTTAAGTGCCTTTAATTACAATAAAAACTGGGTTTATTTGAAATGAACCAGAGTTTACAAGTCCAGAAGAATAGCATTACTGCCAAATATGATTCACAAAGATAATATTGAGCTTCTTAGGGTTAAAAATTAAGAGTCAGATTTTTTTTTGAATAAACATTTCTCAAGAGCCAATTGCCACAGGAATTTTGATGGAGTTCTCTGTATTTCTTGAACCTTGCTAGGATTGTTCATCTAAACTCTGAAACATTGACTTTCTCATCATTAGCATTTGCATTAGTTCCTCTTAATAACTTTTACTTGGTAATAATCTAGCTCAGTGTTTCTTTACCTTGGCTGCTTGAAGATGTGTGGACTTCAACTCCCAGAATTCTACAGCAAGCAGGCTGGCTATGTAATTCTCTGTGTTGAAGTGCACAAATCTTCAACTTGGGAAGGAGATAATAGATGGGGCAGGGTCAATCAGTGGTGGCATTTACCAGTTGTCCGAACTACTCAAAATTTCTGCTACCAGTTCTCCTGAACTTTGCAGAACCTGCTGAAACCCAGCTCTGTCTTACTACCATTTGATAGCAAGATGGGTGAATGAATGAACAAATAGATGTATAAATGAATGAATGAATGAAATTTGTACCCTGCAAAAAGTCTGCATGTATAGTTTGGGACTGAATCTATATTCTTAGCGATAATTTCAAGGTGAAATTTTAGCTGAATCCAAAGCAGACTTCCAGTGTTTACATGTTCTGCTTAATAGGAAATATCTTGGCCATTGCCCTTATTTGTCCTTTTCTTTGCGAGTTTTCAAAAGCAGAATTGGGATTTGGGGAATCAAGATGCTTGAGGGGAAAATGCCAATATTTGTGGGCCGCTAACCTCCACTTGAATATCCTTTTGACTTTTCAGGCACAGCGGAAGGTACTTAGCAATTATGCATTTTTATGCTTTAATTTTCAAATTGTGAAGCCAACTGCTCAAGAAATATTTGTTTTCTATTCTGTCCTCTTTCAAGGTTCAACTGCCACTTCAAGACATTTACTTTCTCATGAACTATTAATTTATTTGGCTTGTGGGGGAGACATTGTCCTAGCTCTCTTTGGCTTAGTTCTTAATTACAGTTTTATAGATGCATAGGGATTGAATTGAGTTTTATTGTTATCTTCATTGATACTACCACACACACACACACACACACACAGAGAGAGAGAGAGAGAGAGAGAGAGAAATGCATTGTACACATACTTTATTGGAAAGCTGGTCTAATAAAATCAGGCCTTTTGGAGGAAAATGTCCTCATCAGAGGAGTATTGCTGTCTTTGAGGGAGATGGGTGGTTCAGAAATGTGAAATGAAAGGAAGGAAGAGAAGGAGGAAGGGAAAGGAAGGGAGGAAGGGAGGGAAGGAGGGAGGAATGGAAGAAAGGAAGGAGAGATTTTCACCAAAACATGATGTCATCCAATTTGGAGTAAAAATAAGAGTAATACTCTAATATCCAACTGCCCATTTATTTATTCATTCATTTTTATTTATTTTGTCCAATACATAAAGAAGGTTAATGAGATTAACCATGTAGAATATATATCAAAGAAAGGAAAGAAAGAAAGGATAGGAGTGAATATATAAGAATAAAATGCAATACATCAATGGAGGATAGAGGTATATGAGTGGAAGAAAAGAAATATGAGATATAGGAGAGACAATTGGACAGAGGACGGAAGGCACCCTGGTGCACTTATGCATGCCCCTTACTGACCTCTTAGAAATCTGGAGAGGTCAATCGTGGATAGTCTAAGGGAAAAATGTTGAGGGTTAGGGGTTGCCACCAGCGTTCCCCGTAAGCTGCACGCGTGAGCATGCGCACCCCCCAAAATACCCCCCGCGCACTCTTTTTCACGGGTGCACGCTCCCCATCCTCCTGCCAGCCCGCTCAGAACATTTTTAAAAAGGCTTTTCTTATTTTGAATGTTCCGGGCAGGCTGGCAGGGGGATGAGGAGCGCGCACAACCGCCCGCGTGCCCCCGACATTGAATATCACCTTTTCCGGCCTCCGCTGTGAGAAGAACGGAGAGAGAACGAGAGAGAGTGAGAGCAACAGACAGCAAGATAGAGAGAAAGTGAGAAAGAGAGAGAGAGAGAAAGGGTTGAGAGAAAGAGATAGCAAGAGAGAGAGAACAAGAGAAAGAGTGTGAGAAAGAAAACAAGAGAGAAAGAGTGAGAGAGAGAGAAAGCAAGAGAGAGAGAAAGAAAACAAGAGAGAGAAAGTGAGAAAAAGAGAGAGAGAGCAAGAGGGGGAGAGAGAGAGAAAGAGAAAGAAAGAAAGAAAGAAAGAAAGAGAGAGAGAGAGATGAGAGAGGAAGGAAGAGAGTGAGAGAGAGGAAGAAAGAGAGAGAGAGAAGAGTGGAAGGAAGAGATAGAGAGAAATGATAGAAAAAAGGGGAGAAAAGAGAAATGAGAAAATAATTGAGGCAGAGAATGACAGGAAAGAGAGAGAAACCGAGAGAGAAGTGACTCTTGATTTAAAGCATATGGTAAAAGCACTTAAATAATAACAGAGAAAAAAAACCCCAACCCTCACCTGTTTTTATTAATAGTTATGTTTTTTGTTTTGCTGGTTGATTTAGTTTTAATAGTAATGGATTTGGGGTTTTTTAAATTATTAATTTCTTTTAATAAAAAAGAAGGGATTTATCTATCTATCTATCTATCTATCTATCTATCTATCTATCTATCTATCTATCTATCTATCTATTTATTTATATGCCGCCCAGTCCCAAGGGGACTGCCGCTCAGACACTACACTTTTCTGCCCACACTGAAAAAAAATTAGAGGGAACATTGGTTGCCACTATGGAGTCCGGCAGTGAGCTCCACACTTTGACAACTCGATTGCTAAAGTCATATTTTTTACAGTCCAGTTTGGAGCGGTTCATATTAAGTTTATATCTGTTGCATGCTCTTGTGCTGTTGTGGTTGAAGCTGAAGTAGTCATTGATAGACAGGACATTGCAGCGTATGATCTTAGATACTTAGATCATGTTTAAGGCATTGTAGTTCTAAGCTTTCTAGACCCAGGATTGAAAATCTAGTTTCGTAGGGTATTCTGTTTCAAGTGGAGGAGTGAAGGGCTCTTCTGGTGAAGTATTTTTGGACATTTTTGAGGGTGTAGATGTCCGAGATGTGATATGGGTTCCAGACAGATGAGCTGTATTTGAGGATGGGTCTGATGAAAGTCTTGTAAGCTCTGGTAAGTAGAGTGAGATTGCCAGAGTAGAAGCTATGTAGGATCAGGTTAATAATTCTTGAAGCCTTTTTGGCGATATTGTTGTAGTGGGCTTTGGCACTTAAGTCATTAGATATTAGTATACCAAGGTCTTTTACCGAGTGGGGGTTGTCTGTGAGATTTTGTCTATTCAGTTTATATTTGAGGGTCGGATTCTTTTTGCTGATGTGGAGGACAGAGCATTTAAGGCACCTGTATCAGCAGCAGTGAAATATAAAGCCAGAAGTCAGATAATCATGTAACTGACAATGGCAAAGTCATCATTTCCTCCTATGGGGGAGAAGATAGTAGTAACTCAGTGTTCTATTTTGCCAAAAAAAAAAAAAAAACCAACCCAACCCCCACAAAGACATATAATATAAAGTGATGGACAATATAGTGCCAGATGATAGTGCAGCTAAAGTCAGATGGCACTTAACAGACTTCAGAGGAAGAAGTGAGGATCACTAATGTTATCAATGGCATAGCTAGTTTAAAGCCTTTGGATCTAATTGCTTATCTTGCCTTACAGGAAAAGAAAATCCAAACTTGTAAAGACAGAATTCCAGTGAGAATGTGCAACATAAGAAACATGAATGGGGAAAAATTCACTAGAATGGAAGACAAAATGAATTGAGTAGGCACTGATATTTTAGGCATCAGCAAATAGAAAAGGAATTGGACTCTTTCAATCAGATGATATTGTTTACTACCCAGCAATGATTGAAAAAGGAACAATAGCTGGGGACAATGCAGTCAATAATACTATATTTCATAGACAACTTTTTAATATGATGGATGCCCAAGTGTATGCTCTAATTGCTGGTACAGAAGAGGAGGAGATTCATTAATTTTATGGCCAAGTTCAATCTTAAATCATCAGACTATGCAAGCAAAATTTGCTACTAGTGGGTGGAGACCAGAATACCAAATTTGGAAGGAGGAAAACTAAATGGTCTAGGAAACAGAAATGAAAAGGATAATGACATCAGTTTCTGTCAATCCAATGATTTGTTCATTACTAAAACAGACTTCAAACAACCAAAATGATACCAACAGATAGACTACACGGAAATCAAATTGATTAAATTATTGATAAAAGTAGGTGGAAAAGTATAGGAGTAACAGACCAACATAGGTTAATCATGGAACAGATCACAAACTGTTTATGTATAAGTTTCAGCTCAAAGAACAAAGCCAAATATTTCTCTACAATACAACCTTGAGAATATTTACAAGGAGATCATCAAAAGCAGAAGAAAGCAGAAGAAAGACTATTAGAATAAACATTGAAAATTTCTACAAATTGAAGGGAAACTAAAGCAAAGAAAGACAAAGACCCAAAGAATGAACTTTACAAAAAGTTTCAGAAGCTGTCAAAAGAGAGAGGAAGCAGTATTATCACTACATACGTCAAGGCACTGAACATGGAAACATGTTGAAACAAAGAAAATAATCTAAAAGGCTATTCTGAACTCAGAAGAATACTTCAACTTCTGACTGGTATGCCAAAGAACCTCAATGGACACACGGCAAAGGATCCAATGAAAATCAAAGAGTATACTTATCATATTTTTTGGAGTATAAGACACACTTGAGTATAAGATGCACCTTAGTTTTGGGGGAGGAAAACAAGGAAAAAAGGCCTCTGTCTCCCAGCAATTTGCCAAACAGCAAACAGCACAAATGATATACATTGTTTTCTGTGCATTTCTGTGCATGTGTGCCTGACCCATAGAAATAGCAAAGAATTGGAGAAATGTACATTATGGCAGTACAGTGATCCCCCGATCATTGCGAGGGTTCCGTTCCAGGACCCCTAGCAATGATTTAACTCAGCTGCTTTATCTTAATACTAAACAAGATATTGTTACATTCTGTGTATAAGACACACCCAAGTTTTCACCCTGTTTTGGTGGGGTAAAAAGGTGTGTCTTATACTCTGAAAAATACAGTAAAGGGAGTTACATCCAGGTTACATTAGAAGTTACTGCCTACTTATATGAACTTCTTGTATCAGAATATGAAATTAGATAAAAAATAAATTTTGGAATTTTGGCCATCAACAAGTTAGAAGACTACCAATAGCAGCCTTCAACAGTAATATGATGAGAAAGAGAGAGAGAGAGAGAATGAGAGAGAGAGAGAAAGAGAGAGAGAGAGAATGAGAGAGAGAGAGAAAGAGAGAGAGAGAGAATGGGAGAGAAAGAGAAAGAGAGATAGATTTGTAAAATTTTAACAGACAAAGTCAACCATGTATGACGGATGACACAGAAACAAATAAATTGGAAGAGATCAGTCTACATAACAATATCAGAGAAAGGAGACTGTCTGTACTGTCTATTGCAAATATCCTTAATTTTGCATGTTAGGAAAATAATGCTTAGGATCAACAGTGGTTTTCCTGGGAGGCTTTGCTCACCTGCCCGGGATGCTTCTGTGCATGCTGTGCACCCAGTAGCAATGGGTTTTAGAACACACTACTGCTTAGAATCATCTACTGCATATTACAACTCTACCATAAATCAGGCACATAATGAAGTCTTCAAGCTTTCCAAAAGGCTAAATGGGTTGGGGCCATTTTAATCTCTGGGGGAAGAATGTATTAGAGTAGAGGTACTATTTTTATATATTTATTAGATTTGTATGCAGCCCCTCTCCGAGGACTCGGAGTGACTCACCACAGAATACAATATCACAAATCCAATATGTTAAAAAAAGCACATAAAAAGCCCATTATTAAAACCAAACAACTCAGTCATACCATACACAAATCTACAATAGCCTAGGGGTAACTATGCCTGTTGACATAGGTGGGATTTCAGTAGCTTACGAAAGGCAAGGAGGGTGGGGGCGGTTCTATGGCAAGGAAGGCATGCCTCCTGGTTCCTGCTCCCACATTCCTTGGCTTAGGGGATCCAAAATATGCCCATCCTGCTAAGCCAGATTCCATGGATGGAAAAAAAATGAAAGAATATTGTCTTTCAGGCAATCCAATTTAAAGTGTTTTAAAGATGACAATGAATACCTTGAATTGCACCCAGAAACATACTGGCAACCAATGCAGTTCATGAAACAGTGTTAATGGATACTGTTTATGGCCCATGCAGCTGCATTCTGTACTCACTGAAGCTTTCAAATACTCTCCAAGAAGAGCCCCATATAGAGCAGATAGCAGCAAGCCATATATCATATATCTTTTCTTCCTTTCATATATTTTCTCTTCTACTTTTATATATTTTCTTTATATATAATACTTCATGTCTATCCTCTTCAATATGTATTGTGTATTGGACAAAATAAATAAAGAAAGAAAGAAAGAAAGAAAGAAAGAAAGAAAGAAAGAAAGAAAGAAAGAAAGAAAGAAAGCCATATTGGAAGTCACCAAAGGCATGAGTGGCAGTGAGTGGAGCCTCCTAGTTCAGGAATGGGCATAACTGACACACAACCCAAAACTATGCACAGTACCTCTTGGCCACAGATACCACCCATTCTTTCAGCTTGAGTCCAAGAAGATCCCCAGATTGCACTCCAGATCCATCTGAGCCAGGGTCACCCCATTCAGACAAAAGGTAAGAAAACCCTGATGCCGGGAGACTCAAACTACTCAATCTTGCTTGGGTTGAATTGAAAAACTTTTGTGCCTCAAGGGGTTTCCTAAAGCTTTCAGGCATTGGAAAATGATGTCTACGCAACACTCAGACATTATGTGGAGACATAAAACTGGGTGTCAACAGCATATCTATCTATCTATCTATCTATCTATCTATCTATCTATCTATCTATCTATCTATCTATCTATCTTTCTATCTATCTATCTATCTATCTATCATCTATCTATCTATCTATCTATCTATCTTTCTATTTGATTTCTATGCTGCCCTTTCCCATACACTCAGGGGGGCTTGCAAGTGAAAATAATACAAAAAGACATATGAGAAACCCATTAATTAAAATTAATCTTAATTTTGTCTAAAACCCCAGTTATTAAAAAAACAAACAAACAATCATTCACATTCATTCCACTTACACTCATATATGTATGGCCGGAGCAGAGTTCCAGTGCTCAACGGCCCCAAGCCTGCCATATTGATGATCATTTTCTCTAAACTGTTGGACCTTTATCTGTTAGACACAGGTTAAATAAGAAGGCAGAGGGACTGTGCTCTGTGGCATCACACAAAGCAGAGAACATTTGATCCCTCCCTGATTAAAACAAACTGGAACCAACTCTGGAAGATGGAGGAAAACCAGCACAGCACAATGGCACACACCCTGGATTAGGGAAACTCCACTGACAACCCTGCCACACATCAAACAGCTTAAATAGGGAGGCCACTACACAGCAGGGAGTCTGGGAAAATAGCATCAGTCCCAGGAGATCCTTCATAGAGGTTAAATTAAGAAATAGGGTCTCATAACTAGATATCTGAGGAGCAGAACCCTAGATGTCTCCCAAGAATCTTGGATGACCATTGCAACCTTACTATTCCTATCATGGAGTCTTGAGCTGGTACCAAATACAGAACCCACTGGGCATATCTCAAAGAGAGGAATTCCCCACCCACACCCCTCCTGTCCTAGCCACACCTCACTAATACATGCCAGTTCAGAGCCTTTATATCAACATCCAAATCATGAATGAGATTTGAATGCTGACTGACCTGGCATTCAGCTTTGATGTTCAATTTTTATTAAAAGGTTCAGAGGAGTAAAATTATTTATTTGTAGCCATCTTATTTTCCCCCGCTGCTTTTCTCCCTTCATTTTCTTTCAGAGTAAATCTGTGAAGTTAAAAAAAAAGACATCTCACTGGAAAATATATTTAATAGTAAATTCCAGTCTCCCCCTTTAAGTAACCTATATGGTTACTTTGTAGCCACTCAACTTCATTAATCATCATTAAATATCTATTGCTCTCTTACTTAGGTGATGGCACAGCACCATCTAGGACAGCAGCTAGAAATAGGGATCAAGGCACAAAAATTACTCATCATGCATGATAAAAGATTCTCAAGTTGCTAAGCAACCATCTCCCTCTTCCCCTCTCCAAAGTTCTAAGAATGATAATGCAAGAGATCACCTGATAAATCAGCCAAATGTTTATTGGCTGTAATATTATTAAGAACTGTTACTTTGGTGCAAAGGGAGATATAGCTGAACTCTGAAAATTCCTGACAACTAATTGGGCACTTATGAGGCTCTGTAATTCACAAATACATGGCACTAAAGACTATGCTACCCAACTACATTATATACAGAAATTGCAAAAAAGGGTAATTTGTTACGTCTAAATGTTACAATAATATACCATAATTTTTGGAGTATAAGACGCACCAGAGTATAAGGTGCACCTTAGTTCTGAGGAAGGAAGACAAGGGAAAAAATTATACCTCTGCTTCCTAGCAATTTGCCTCCCACCAAACAGCAAACAATGCAGATGATTTATACTGTTTGCTGTGTATTTCTATGCACGTGTGCCTGGCCCATAGAAATAGCAAAGAATTGGAGAAATGTACATTATGGCAGTATATTAATGCCAGTAAGTTTTCTTAATTAACTACTCCCAATTATTTAAATAGATCTACTTCAAACATGACTAAGTCAAGATTTAACTCAGCTGCCTTACCTTAATATTAAACAGGATACAGTTACATTTCAGATTATACTTTTACAGATCTTTAAAATTGATGTGGCTTTCTGGAAGTATAGTTATTCTCTGCTATTTAAAAGAAGATCAATACCACTGGGCCTCTTCAGAGCAAGCTTTTTTTTTTTAAAGCTTGATCTGAAGAGGCCCAGTGGTATTTTAAAAAAGCTTCTTCATTTTGTTGTCTAGAACAGTAATAAAGCAGTTTTTTTAAAAAAAAAATCTAATAATTTGAATATTCTACAGACATTTATAGTTATTGACTTACTGTACCTCCTTGCATCCAGTTCAGCAGAAACTAAAAGCCAGCCTCTCTCTCCCAGTAATTTGCCTCTTTATAGCTAGTTTCACTTTCAGTTTAACACGAAATCAGATGAGGATTGGAAAGCTGATAATGAGTTGCTTGGCTTAACAGTTCTGTTCTGTTTGCTGCAAGGAGGTAAATTGCTGGGAGGCAGAGACCAAGGGATGGGGGTGGTTGGCTGGGGCTATATCAGTGTATAAGACACATCCAAGTTTTCACCCTCTTTTGGTGGGTAAAAAGCTGCATCTTATACTCTGAAAAATAAGGATATACATTCTTCCCACAGATTCTCACTTGAAGAAGAAAGGATCAAGCTCAAATTTGGTTAATGTGGATCTTTTTTGTGATGATCTAGAGGTTCTAATGCTGTGAAAATGCAAAAGTGAAGCAGAAGAAGGAGAAAGAAGGAGAAAGAGGAGGAAAGTGGCAGAAAGCTGAATGGATTCAACTATAGTGTTGATGGGTCCACTGTTGGAAGAGCAAGTTAGAGAGAGATCATTATTGAAAGTATCTATGTGTTGCCAAGAGACAACAATAAATTAATGGCACATAATCAATCAATTCCTCATTCTCATCTAATCTGAATCAAGTTTTGATCATTGTGCATGTTAGCAAAAGCTCCAACATTTTCAGAATCATCTAACCTAGAAGTTGAAACTTGACCTTTAGAGACACTTCTTGCATCACAGAAGTGAGATAATTATACTGTGGTGCTTAAATGACCTAAAATATGAAGTATTCTCCACAAGAATAATAAAACAAGAAAAAGAGGACACAATTAAGAACGTAAGTTTAATGAGTAAATATTTCTTTGTTTATTTATTGAAGACAAGTATCCAAAGCTACAAATTAGAGGGTGGCAAAATATGTGAACCTGTACTTTCACTAATTGATGTTCCCCCATGGTCAGCAATAAACTACAATTCAACAAAACATACATTTTCTTCTGCTTTAACCATTCTTTAATCACTTGAGGTATGTTTTGGCCATAGTCTTTCTTCACCGCCCTCTTTCTATTCAGCTTAAAATACCTGCCAGTATCCTATAGAATTTTCTGGCAGAAAATTGACTTCCAGGGGTGGAGCCAGGCTGAAGCGACGTGCAAATCAGTAGCTCCTGGTTTGTACTCGAGATTTCTCGCTTAAAAGACCACTTAGTGGTGTTAATTCTTCCCGGTGAGAAGATTTATAGTTAGGGGAAGCATCCGGTTACGGGGGGGTCGCAACCCCTCCCTTAGCGGGTGGTAAACCCCCGTAGTTGAGCAGGGGGAAAAGCCGGGTTTGTCCTCAGCCTGAAGGCCTGGTTCACTGAGCTGTCATCAAGGAAGTTAAAAAAATAGAGCGGTGGCAGCAGCGGTTTGAAAAAAAAAATACTACTTACCCAGAAAGATCTAGAGGTGCAAAACAACAGCTTTGTGAGAACTCATATAGTCTCCTGTGACTAACGAGCAGCGATTGAGGAGAGCAGAGCTTTTCATTTTTTTTGAAGGAAAAAGTAAGTTGCTGATGGTGGGCGGAAGTAGTCGCAGCCGGTTAGAAAGTTAAAAGAGGAAGTTCTGTGTGAAGGAAGATGATAGCTTGATGGAGGATCTGGAGCTGTGTGGCTGGTGTGGTCAGTGACAAAGAGAGAGGAGAAAGAGCAGAGGCGAGAATGGTTATAGAAAGTAGCATATCGTGAACGTCTGCAGCTGCTGCAGCGAGCAGAGAGCGGAGACCGGGGAATGGTGCGAACCAAACGAGACGGGAGGCCTAGACCGGTCGGAACGCAGCGGAGCCGAGTTGTGAAGGAGCCTCAACAGCCGAACATCTACGTGGAGGAGACAAGTAAGATCAGCGGCGGAAGATTTGAGACAACCGCCGCTTGTTCTCCGTCCCTCTTTTTGTTATTCGCCTTTCCTCTCCCCCAGCGAATCCAGCTACTCTTAGTAATCATAAGACGGAGGAGAAAAGAAGCCCGGCTGGGAGACAGCAGGAGAGGAAGTGAAGGAGGGTTAAAGGCTTGTGGCTTTGAGAATGGTCTGTGGGGGTTTCATAATTTAATGCGACCAAAGGAAGGAGAAGGAAAGAGAAGGAGAGAAGACGCCTTTTTCTTTTGCATGCCTACAGGGAGATCTGAGAAACCGTTGCTGACAGTTACGATAAACCAGGATACCTCGATCATTGGTGAATAACATTGACTGAACTGCTGAGCCTTATTTAAAGTGAATGCTGCGAATTTTTGAGCTGACTGGAACGTGTTGCAATACTAAAAGCTAATCGCCTATTCTTCATTCTACTTTATTGTTTCCCTTTTTTCTTTTTTCCCCTTTCTTTCTTCTACTGTATTAATCTCTTTCCCCCCTCCTCCCCCTCTCTCTTTCCTCCCTCCCTTTTCTAATCAAGAAACCCTTCTTTTTCTATTTAAGAATTAAAAGTGATTAATTGATTAATTGACTAGTTGTTATATTAAGACCTTTAAATTAATTGACAATTGACAACTGATATCAATTTAAACTATCTAAGATTAATTATTAATTATTAATTATAGTGTTTATAACAATACCTATAAAGTGTTTTAAGGATTTTAAGACTTGCTTAGAAACAACTTAAGTTAGATTTATACTATTTAAGCTATTTATTACTATTTATTAACTGTTAACTATTAACTAAGTAATTAATTCATTTAACTATCTAATACTACTTGACAGTATATTAATTATTTACCTTAATTGTCTATTCAAACTCTATTTCTATCTATGCCTTATTTATATGTTTATTGAATACTGTTATTTACTATTTATTTAATTGATTAATTGATAAAAATTGATAATAAGTGACTAGTTAAGAAAGATATATATATATATAGTCAATTAGAAATCAGTAATTAGAAATTTTATATTTGACTACTCTTTTACTAAATATTGGAGAATTTAGTTACGTTAGATCGAATTTAATCACTCCAACTTACCAAGTGAGATTAACCTTGAACTGTAATTCAAACAACAATTCCTCCTTTACTAATTAATTGAATACGTGGAACGGACATTATCTCGGATAATTTGTTAACCACCTTTATCTGGAAAGGGAGTATGACAACCAATTTCTCTAAATATATAAAAAAAAACTACACCAGGAACACTGACGACGCAAAGCACAAAACCAAATACAGAAATGGCAACGACTGACAAAACTTCTCTGCAATCGATCCAGGCCTTGTTAAACTTGATTCAAGAGTTCATGGTCCGCAGCCAAGAGGCATCCACAGTGACCCAAGAAACCATAAGACAAAACCACGAGGAAACAAAACAAAATTTTGAAAAAGTGTCTGGAAAAATCGAAGGTTTGGAAAATCGAATGGAAGGCATACAGGAAATTATAATCAACCATGAATAGAGGATACAAAAAATTGAAACAGACACAAAAAGAATAGATGAGAGAAGAATCGAAGCGGAAGGAAGATTAATTGCGGCCAATAACGAGCTCGAAAACTCAATCGCAATCCTGGAAATGGAGAAAGCAGCTTACTTTCTCCACTTTCAAAATATTCCCGAAAATGCAGACGAAGATCTATTCAATAAACTAGCGCAGCTGATTACTGATAATACACAAATCGAGCTAGACGAGGTCAAAGACCACATCGATGAAATTTACAGAATTCAGACAAATTATGCTAAGAACCACAGATTACCCAGAGAGGTCCACGTAAAATTTACTAAAAAATCCATTAGGGACGAAATATACAAATCAACAAGAAATGGGAAAATCATGTATCAAGAAAAGGACATAATAATTCTCAAACAGATCCCGAAAAGAATAAGGGAGAAAAGGAGAGAATTTCACTATTTTACAGCAAAGCTATTGAGAAGGGGAATCCCATTCTGATGGCTAATTCCAAACGGTCTCCTGGTAACGTGGAATGGAAAAAAATCAAAATAGATTCGTTCGAGAAAGCAGATTATTTCATCCAAAAACATCTAGAACAGGAACCAGAGAATTGTCAAACTATAGAAGATCTATCACAGGAGGAGAGACGGATGGAGGATAGGAGAGAGGAGGAACAAGACAAGGAAGAACAACAAAAAGAACAAAGGGTTACAACAAGAGCGGCGGCTAAACGTCAATAAAGGAAAGGAAAGCAACCGGGGGGGGGGAAGGGAAGAAAATGACGTTAAAAACACTTGAGTTAATCTCTGTAAACATCAATGGATTGAATTCTCCGATAAAAAGAAAACAGATAATGACGAAATTATTAAAACAAAATTCAGATATATTATGCCTTCAAGAAGTACATATCAGAAATCAGGATCGTAAACTCTTAGAAAACAAAAAATTAGGTAAACTATTCACAGCTCTAATAGACTCAAAAAAGAGAGGGATTGCTTTATACATCAGGGACATATACCAACTGGAAAAAATGTACTCAGATGAAGATGGAAGAATACTGATTGTAAAAATTAAAATAGGATATAGAGAAATAGTGATAGCTGCGATTTACGCTACAAACACAAAACAGAAACAATTCTACAAAAAATTAGCTGAACAGCTAGCACATATACAAAAAGGGGACATTTGTATCATTGGGGATTATAATGCAGTGAGTGACATTAAAAAAGATTTTAAATCTATGAAGAAAAAAGTGAAAGATAGAAAAACACTACCATCAGAATTCCAGGAAATAGCAAGGGAATATAGATTGGTAGATATTTGGAGAGAAAGACACCCATCTGCCCGGGAATATACCTTTTATTCACCGCCCCAAAAGTCATGGTCCTGAATAGACATGATCCGGACAGACCAAAATTTTGGGAAATTAACCCACGAGATTGAAATAGGCCCAAACATATGGGCAGACCATCAACCAATATTGATGAAAATTAAAATACCGACCCCAGGACAACACCGTTGGTCCATAAACCAACTGTTATTCCAAGATCAGGATTATATTAAACATATTAAACAAGAACTCAAGCTATTCTTAAGAGACAATTGGAATACTGACACCACTATTCAGAACATCTGGGATACAACAAAAGCATTTATGAGAGGGACAACAATAGCTTACCTAGCAAAAAAAAAGAAACATAAAGATAGGAAATTAGAGGAATTTAAGAGTAAACTAAAACACTTAGAAATAGAAGCTCAAAAAGACCTCCAAAATGGAAAAATAAGAGAAGAGATAGATACAATAAAACATAACATTAATCTAATAATACAAGACAAAATTGTCATAAAATTAAGGAAGACCAATCACTACCAATTTGAAAACGCGAATAAAATAGGCAGATGGCTTGCGTATAAACTAAAAAAACAGGAAGAAGAGTGATGCATACAAACTTTAGAAGATAAAAACGGGGAAATACAACATATACTGGGGGAAAAAAAGAACATAGCAGTGGAATACTATGCCCATTTGTATCAAAAGGAAGAAACAAATCAAGCCCAATTAAATAAATACTTAGAGGAAGCGAAAGTACAAAAGATAGCAGAATCAGATGAAACCATACTAAATAAAGAAATAACCATATCAGAAGTTGAATACGCAATAGCTAAACAAAAGAATAGCAAAACTCCAGGCCCAGATTTTATAAAGAACTAAAAGAGTCTCTACTTGAAATTCTAGTAATAATATTTAACGAAGTATTAGGAAAAGGTTTGCTACCGACATCTTGGACACAAGCCTTAATAAGTTTAATCCCGAAAGACCCGGGGGAAAAAAACACATACAAAATTATCGGCCAATATCCCTTCTCAATGTCGATTATAAAATCTTTATGACAATAATAGCTGAAAGACTTAAACCAATCTTAAATAAAATAATAAAGGAGGATCAAAATGGCTTCCTCCCAGGTAGATACATAAGAAACAACACAAGAACAATACTCAACACTTTAGAATATTATGAGACACACTCAGAAAAACAATTAGCACTAATATTTTTGGACGCCCAAAAGGCTTTCGATAATCTAAGATGGGAATTTACTCTTGAACTAATTTAAAAAAAATGCAATTCGGCCCAAAAATGATAAAAATGATTCAAACTATATATAACACTCAATCAGCTCAAATTATACTTAATGGTGAATTAACAAGGTCTTTTCAAATCTCAAAAGGAGTCCGACAAGGATGTCCTTTATCTCCGCTTCTATATATTTTAGCAGTAGAAACACTATTAAATCAAATAAGAACCAATGTGAGAATCACAGGTCTCATGATAAAAAAACAGGAATTTAAAGTCCAGGCTTATGCAGATGACCTAGCATTTATTTTGGAGGACCCAATAGAAGCAGGGGAACACCTATTGAGAGAAGTACAACGATATGGAGAGGTAGCTGGTCTAAAAATCAATAAACAAAAAACCAAAATCATAACCAAAAACATGGACATCAAACAAGAACAGGAACTAGAAAAAATTTTAGGAATCCAAACCGTCAAAAAAGTAAAATATCTGGGCATAATACTAACTAAAAGGTGTGGCACAATTCAAAAGGATAACTATGATCTACTTATCAAAAAAACAGAACAACAGTTAATTAGGTGGAATAAAATTCACATCTCGTTATCAGGGAGGATAGCTACAATCAAAATGTCTATCTTACCTAAATTTTTATATTTATTCCAGACTATCCCAATAAAATTGAACAAATTTTTTTTCACCAAAATAAACACAACTATCTCAAAATTCATCTGGGCGGGGAAAAAACCAAGGGTGAGATTTAAAGCTTTACAAGACAGAGTAACACAAGGCGGATTTGGACTACCAAACTTTCAAGTCTACTACGAAGCATCGGTTCTTCTATGGGCAAAAGAATGGATAACCCTCCAAGACCAGAGACTTTTGGCTTTGGAAGGACACAACATTCTCCAAGGATGGCATAGCTTCCTATGGAATGAAAAAGAGAAAATACCAGTATATTTTAGAAACCACATGATCAGGGACTCCTTAATAAATGTATGGTTAAGAATAAAAAAAGAACACTACTCCAAAATCCCAAGGTGGTATTCCAGCCTTGAAGCCCTTAGACACCCTAATTTATTTCAAACACAAAAAGTGCTGAATTATAATCATACACTAGATGAGAAAGGAGTTATAAAAACTAGACAACAACTACAAAACCAAAATATCAAAATGGAATAAAGACAAAAAGAAAGAAGGAATCCAAGAAAAAGATAGTATAATTGATAAAATATTATTAGGATATGAAAAAAAATTTATAACCAAAATGTACAATTATATAATGGGGTATACTATGGAAACTGAAATAGTAAAAGAAAATATGATTACCTGGGCCAAAAATATAGGTCATAACATTTATATAGAACAATGGGAACAAATGTGGAAAAACCTGAAAATTACTAAATCAATACCGTACAAAGAAAATCTACAAAAAATGTTCTATAGATGGCACCTATCCCCAACTAGATTGGCTAAGATCTACCCCAACCTAAAACCAAACTGTTGGAGATGCAACAGCAAAACTGGAACCTTCTATCACCTATGGTGGACATGCCCACGCATAAAAAAACTATGGAAAAAAATTCAAATATGGATACAACAAATCACAGCAATTTCATTAAGATTTAGACCAGAAATATTCCTCTTGGGCATAATGGAGTTGGAAAATAAAAAAGAAGACCTATACCTAATACAACATATAATTACAGCTACAAGAATCACAATAGCACAAAATTGGAAAAAAGACAATACACCAAGTGAAAGAGAAATTATTAAAAAAAATTATGATTGTGCAGAAATGGATAGGCTCACCCAAAAACTTAAAAATAAAGAAGATTCGAGATTCTATAAGAATTGGGAAAAATTTTACGACTGGGTAAAAAGTAAAAAACAAATGGAGAAAGGAAAGAAAGATAAGGAAAAATATATTAACGGATAGTGGAGAAATCTTTATAGCAACAAAACACAAAACTCTGAATGGTTTAGCGGATTATTATGAACACCTTGATCAATCCAATATGACTTCATCTCAAGTGTAATTTAGAAATGTATTGACAAAAATAAAACAACAACAGAAAAAAAAGCAAAAACAAAACCGTGGCACCCATATGCTGCCCAATTAGTAATTTAAAGCTTCTAGAACTGTCACAGTTCATTGGGGGGGGGAGGGGGAGGGAAGGAAGAGTCAGAAGACCTAAATGATAACGAATTATAGAGATACAGTACTTTTAAAAAAAATCCATAACTGGTTTTGGTTTTGATATGTATACTGACTGGATAAAGTTTAATTGAACAGAATAATCATATTACACTTCCGAGTATATGTTATCATAATGATGTCAATTGAGATATATTTACTCTTCCTCCCTTTGTATATACTTTTTTTTTTTGTAAACTAATAATTTTTTTTTTTTAAAGAATTTTCTGGCAGAATTCTGAATTTATGGTTCCATCAATGATGGCAAGCTATCCTGATCAAGAAGCAGAGAAGCAGACCCACATCACGATCCTGCCACCACCATGTTTTACTGATGGGATAAGATCCTTATGCTGGAATGCAGTGTTTGCCTTTTGCCAAACATAAGGCTTCTCTTTCAAGCCAAAATCTTCTATTTTGATCTCATCTGTTCCCAGAACATTCTTCCAATAGCTTTCTGGCTTATCTACATGGCCTTTTGCAAACTGTAAAGCAGCAAGAGCTTTGTTTTTTGGGGGGGAGAGTAATGGCTTTCTCTTTGCAATGCTGCCATGAACTTCACTGTTGTTCACCAGTCTCATGAATATTGAGATTTGTAATGCAAGACTGTCCATTAATTCTTCCAACATTACTTTGTGGTTCTTGACACTTCCTGGAGCATTACAAGTTCAATTCAATTCAATTCAATTCAATTCAATTTGTAAGCCACCCTTCTCTGAAGACTCGGGGCGGCTCACAACAATAATAAAAACAATATTCCAGCAAAAACAAATCTAATATTAAAAAGCACATAAAACTCTATCATATTTAAAAAAGCAAACAACATATACATACCCAAACATAAATATAAAAAAGCCTGGGGGAAAGGTGTCTCAGCTCCCCCATGCCTGGCGGTATAGATGGGTCTTGAGTAATTTACGAAAGACAAGGAGTGTGGGGGCAGTTCTAATCTCCGGGGGGAGTTGATTCCAGAGGGTCGGGGCTGCCACAGAGAAGGCTCTTCCCCTGGGGCCCGCCAAACGACATTGTTTGGTCGACGGGACCCGGAGAAGGCCAACTCTGTGGGACCTTATTGGTCGCTGGGATTCGTGCGGTAGCAGGCGGTTCTGGAGGTACTCTGGTCCAATGGTACAAGTTCTTGATCTTGATTTGTCAACTCCTCCTAAACAGGGTAACAATGGTACTGAATTGCCTGCATTGATCATATCATTTGCCTGACAGTACCCTGGCACAGTCCAAACTCTGGAAACTGTTTTGTAGTCTTTTACAGCTTGATACACATCAATAACTGTTTTTTGGAGATGCTGACAAATAACGTCTTTTAAACTATGATACATTTCCACATATTAGTACTGTGAAGATAAAACGTTGAATATTCGAAATTCTGTTCTTTAAAATAAGGCAAGACCTCCCATACTCACACGTGATTAGCATCCCCTTGACCAGGGGTGAGCCACTGCCCGGATGGGGGGAAACGCAGTGGGGTAGCGAAAATGGAGCTCCACCCCAGATCACCCAATTTGCAATGAAAGATATTGAAAGAAAATGCAGGGCGTCCTTCATAAGCCACGCCCACAGTATGGTAGTAAAAATTTTGGTAGCCCTTCACTGCCCTTGACCTAAATACTTAATTTTAATTTTCCTTTCAAATGAACTGATAATCCTTGAAGTTCATATATTTTTTGCAACACAGAAATATGGATAATTTTCTTCAGTAAATAAATGAACAAGTATATTGCTTTTGACTCATTTGATTGATGAGGTAATCTTTATCTAGTTTTAGGGCTCCTATGCAGAAGAGATCACACTTTAGAGCACATTAATGCAGCAACATTAAAAATTCTAAAAGGTTCACAAACTTTTAAACACCACTGTAGATTGATCTTTATAATATGTTTAAAAGAAGGAGACCCTGTTTTATTTTGGGTATTTTGGGGTGTTTTTTTTCATTTGTTTCAAAGTGAAATATGGAAAACAAGCTGTGTTCAGAGTACAGCTAAAGGACAATCTGCTGGGACTAAGCAGAATGTATAAATTTATTTATTTTATTTACTTATTGGATTTGTATGCCGCCCCTCTCCGTAGACTCGGGGCGGCTAGAAACAATGATAAAAAACAACATGTAACAAACCAATTAATAAAACAACTAAAAACCCTTATTATAAAACCAGACATACACACAAACATACCATGCATAACTTGTAATGGCCTAGGGGGAAGGAATATCTTAACTCCCCCATGCATGGTGGCATAAGTGAGTCTTGAATAGTTTACGAAAGACAGGGAGGGTGGGGGCAGTTCTAATCTCCGGGGGGAGTTGGTTCCAGAGGGCCAGGGCCCCCACAGAGAAGGCTTTTCCCCTGGGGCCCACCAAATGACATTGTTTAGTCAACGGGACCCAGAGAAGGCCTACTCTGTGGGACCTTATTGGTCGCTGGGATTCTTGCGGTAGCAGGTGGTTCCGGAGGTAATCCAATCCCCAGGCGGTTCCAGAGGTAAATTTACAACTGTGAATTTGTATATGTCTTAGGATCATAACAGATTAGTAAGCATAAAAATAATTTAATCAAGTATGGAACTCTCCCCATCCACCCCAAATTTGGGACATCCAATCATCCCTCTTGATAAGGTATGACATCAGTGTCCTGCACAGAATCCCATTTAAATATCTGCACACTAAAAAGGCACTTTGATGTCACATTAGCAACAGAAGGTATGCAGATGCCAATTAGCAGAAAAACAGCTTGTTAAAATAATGAATTGAAAAGATGTCTATTGGCAGGTCAAACTGATTGGCAACACTTTCTCCTCTGCAACTTATACTTGATGAGGGCACTACTGGTGTTGGTGGGTGTTTTTTTTTCTTTTTTGCAAATTAGCACTTTTGATTAAATGTGGCAAAAAAATATAGTAGAGAGAGAATAATGAGATATTTGGCCAGATGCAATCATTTGCTGAAATTGATGAGGCTGAAGATGATAGCATCCATTTCAGCAGGGAAAACATATGAACCAGGATACAATCTTACGTTTAATGGAGATACAAAGCATCGTGCAGAAATGGAGGACTTCAAAGCGATTAGAATGGCATCTAGCAAGAGTTACCGTCATAAATGGCCTCTTGGATGAAACCATTGTTTTAGAAAGAGGACAAATGACTGCAAGAAAAGAGGGAAAGCAAAGCAAACAGAGCAAGAGAAAATTTTAGGGTTAAATTGGATATTGCACGATCCCACCATAGAAGTCCCGCATCTTCTCGACAATCATGTTGAAAAGAAAGTACAGGTTTTATAGCTGACATTCTCAGATTTCAAGCAACAACCAATGAATGAGGGAAGGTAAGTATTATCTGCTGGCCCCTGCAGTAAAAGAAAGGTTGGACTGTTCCTTCATAGGACACCCGCCTAATTATCTACTAACTAACTAATGAGCTAACTTGACATTATCTAAATATCAAGGAGATAAAACCTTGTCCTAGAGATAAATGTTGCGACTAAGTTATCATCAAGGAGCAGACATAGCATTGGTCTCATGAAGATTTAAAAAATAAGAGACAGACAACCAGCAAGTTGCATAACACAAGGGAAGAACCCTAGGCCATTGACCCAAGGATAACCATATGTGACCAACCAGGTCTTTTCAGTAGAGGGTTCTAAAACCTTTTGTTACAAGTTCATGCACACCCTTGTGTGTGAGTGCAATGTTTCTGCGCAGAAGCATCCTTGGTGGGTTGGCAGAGCCTCCCGTCTCTGGCACTACTGATTCACAGAACCCAGCCAAACCGGGAACAACCCACCACTGGCTCCTTTGTAGCACCAACTGAGCTCTTCTTACCTGGTCCCAATTGCATCCGCTCTCATTTTATGATGTAGTCCTTTGCCCTGGAGCTCAGAATTACCATGTAGCATTTGTTCATTAGTAGCCTGCTTCTCCATTCTTCCCCCAGTATACTATATTTCTTGATGTTATCACTAGAACAGATTAAGTTATATGTCAGCAGTCTTTTTCAAGAGATGATCAGAGCAAGATATGGGACTGTTGATGTACATCACAATCGCTGTTCCTTTATAATATTTTACCTGCTCCTAACATAGTTCCCTCTAAGCTGAGCAGTGAGCAATCACTCACTTAAAAATCATCATCAACTCAGAGTTTTCCAAACCTGCCCAGAAGCCGAGAGGGAAAGAGTGAGAGGGAAGGAGAGAGAGAGGAAGAGAGGAAGAGAGAGAAACAGAGAGAAAAAAGAGAGGAAGGAAAAGAGAAAGAAAAGAATGGGAGTAGGGAAGAGAGAAAGAAAATCAAAATCTAGTTTGAAACTAGCTCAACTATTTAAGTGGTATTTTGATATTGATAGAGTTGCCCTATTATGAGCTCATTGTTATAGACACACAGTACAGTATTTTATTTTGAAATTCTCTGAGGCAAAACAGGGTGAGTTTTTTATTTGTTCATTTGTTCATTTGTTTATTTGTTTGTTTGTTCATTTGTTTATTTGTTCGTTTATTTATTTATTTATTTATTTATTTATTTATTTATTTATTTATTTATTTATTTATTTATTTATTTATTTATTTATTTATTTATTTATTTATTTATTTATTTATTTATTTATTTATTTATTTATTTATTTATTTATTTATTTATTTATTTATTTATTATTTCTGTGCCGCCCAGTCCCAAAGGGACTGCCGCTCAGACACTATACTTTTCCGCCCACCCCCCCAAAAAATTAGAGGGAGCACTGAGTCCTAACGTTCAGTATCCAGTTGCACAAATCCACAGACAATAGGATTTTGTTATCACATAAGTAAACCATTTCTTATTTACTTGTATAAGATTTTTATAAATTAATCAATGCTAAAAACATTCTGTTGTGATTAATATTTTAGAGAGTATTTGCGAATAGGGAAATGAAGTTGTCCTGGGAAGATGATTAATAAGTAATGAGATCATCAGACTAGATGACTTGAAACTAATATTTTTAACTGAAAAATCTTGTAAGATCCTAAGGTTTTATGAAACTTTGACAGTTATTTAAAGGTAAAGCACAAACCAGCATTACCTTTTCTCCTTTCCATTGATGTGAGGTTATGTCTTTCTTCCCAACCAAATCATATCTTTCTTCCCAACTAAATCATATCTCACACAATTATATATAATTTTGCATTTAACAAGTATTTTTGGTTGCTTCTAAGTGATCTCAATCAATTTATTGTCAATTGATCTATGTTGTCCAACTTATCATTCATTGCCCATTTTTGACTCTCAATATTCCTTGCAGAAAAATATTAGCGCCAAAACTATGAAGTCTTTTCTTAAAGAAGAGGCACAAACTTCTTAAGGCATTGTCTTAAAATGTACAAAAATTATCTTGTTTCCATCTCAGACAAAAGTGTGAAAAAAAATAAGAGAAGTACCATTTCATTGCTCTCAAAACTATTGTCTTAGAGTGGTTTGCCATTATGAATGGTAACTTTTGCTAAATTCCACTTTAATTGCTTTTGGGGATTGAATTAGTAACAAAGTAAGCTTACAGTAAGAAAGTGGGATTCAATGATTTCATATCTAAAAGATTTAAATAATTACAATGGAATATAATTAAAAGCATGCAATTGTTCTATTTTTTGGCAAAACAGGATTGAAATCGCAGAATTGATAGCCCTTTTAAAGGCCAGCCATTTCAGTTCAAAAGGCTTCAAGGGTTTTGATAATATAGCTGAGGAAAGATAGAAGAATATATATAATATATTTGCAGTATATTAACCAATGCTGCAACTATAATAATATATTTGAAGCATTGGTTAAGTCCATCTCCTTTGTAACTTTGGACTAAAGAAGCTATTTGGATAGCAGTGAAATGTTTCAAACCAAAATGAAAAGAAGTTCAGTTGCTAACTTCCTGACAACTCTTTTGCAAGTTTCATTTGTGTAGAGTAGAGTAGAATAGAGTAGAGTAGAATAGAATTATTTATTGGCCAAGTGTGATTGGACACACAAAGGAATTTGTCTTTGGTACATATGTTCTCAGTGTACTTAAAAGAAAATAAAATAAAAGAAAAGATACATTTGTCAAGAATCATGAGGTACAACACTTAATGATTGTCATAGGATATAAATAAGCAACCAGAAAACAATCAATATTAATATAAATCATTAGGATACAAGCAAAAAGTTAGTCTTCGGAGAGGGGTGGCATACAAGTTTAATAAATTATTATTATTATTATTATTATTATTATTATTATTATTATTATTATTACAGTCATAAGTGGGAGGAGATGGGTGATAGGAATGATGAGAAGACTAATAGTAATAGCAGTGCAGACTTTGTAAATAGTTTGAGAGTGGTGAGTGGTGAGGGAATTATTTGTTTAGCAGAGTGATGGCGTTCAGGAAAAACTGTTCTTCTGTCTAGATGTTCTAGTATCGTTCTGAGGGCAGGAATTGAAACAATTTATGTCCAGACTGTGAGGGGTCAGTAAATATTTTCACAGCCCTCTTTTTGACTTGAGCAGTATATAGGTGCTCAATGGAAGGCAGGTTGGTAGCAATGGTTTTTTCTGCAGTTCGGTTAGACTATTTGGAGGCTCACTAATTGCACAATGTCCACTATTTGTCTAAATAATAAATATACATTATTGTAGGTGTTACAGACATTATTCTGTGACCTCAGATCCCTTGCCTTGTACTGTCACCTAAGAATAAATGAACGAGACTTATGCTTTATTTGACATGAATAAGAATTGCAGGTTAGTTGAAATCAATGCAGTTAATTTTCATTTTCCAAAGATTTCAGTGGCACCTTAGCATTAGCTGTCTACATATATTGAATTCAACACATTGCTTAGGAGTTATTTAGGTAAATTACTGAAATTATTTTAACAAGACTTAATAAGCTAAATAGACAGATTATGAATGACAGTTTATCATATTAAATATTACCAATTGTATAACATTGTAGGTGGTGTAAAAGCAATCTGTATGGCCAGCAGGTGATTGTAAATTACCAGGTTCCCTCTCCTGCTAAATCCTGCATTTATAACCACAGTTTGTTGCTCAGTTAGTATTCTGTTGAACTTTAATTTCATAAATCAATATAACAAAGACAGACAGAACACTCTATGATGGCTTTGAGCATAATGTAAACTTTATATTCTACAAAAGTAATTAATAATATGACCATAGGGAGGAATATTCTGCATGTTTATTCATTTACTTAAACTTCTTTTACTCTAAACAGCAGTAGATTACAAATTGTGTTCCTAGCAGAGCTCAGGCTGATAAATTTCATGGGTTTGTCATGGTGAAAATATTAAATTTCATGCTTTCTCTTAGATTAATAGACAAACTATATTAGAACCCAGTCAGAATTTCAAAAGGCATCTTTGATAAATAAAGCAAAATCAATCATGCTTAAGATAACCATAAAATAAACCTGACAGCTGTCCTATGGAAGTTGACTGCCAGAATTTACTTCTGGGTGAATGCAAGAAGTAAATTAGCAGTAAATCTGAAGTAAGTAGAAGTAACTAAAGATCCCAGGTCCACCAGTTTGCTTATTATCTACAACAAATAGCAATTCAGCACAAGTAATTATTTTTATTTTAAATAAAGCAGATAAACACTTCCAGTTGGAAGTAAATAGGCAGAAATCATCCTCCTCCTCCTCCTCCTCCTCCTCCTCCTCCTCCTCCTCCTCCTGTCTAAGAGAAAGCGACTGGCCTAAACTAACTCTTCTGGGTGTAACTAGAACTCACAGTCTTCCATTTTTAACTAGATGCCTTTAAACGCTATACTAAACTGACTCTCAAGCCCAAACAATGTTAGATATTTATTAGGGCTGTGCAAATCATATGGTGCAATGCTGTTGCAAAATGCTTTTGATCTATGTACAGAAGATACTTCCATCAGGATTTGGCATGCCTATAAATGAGGATATGTAGAATGGTCTTCAAATTGTCCATGCCAAATCATCAGGAAGACATATTTGTCTCAGTACTTTAGGGGTAGGGGTGGGGGTAAGCACTTTTCAAAATTGTAATTTTAGCATCCTTTTAGCAATATCTACAATGCTAGAAAACATAATATGTCTACATTGCCAATCATTTTCTTTTATCCAGGAGGAGGCTTTTTGTCTGTTTAATCCCAGCTAGAAGTGTTTACCTGCTGAAGATCAATGTGGAAAGGGACATTTCTTAAGAGTAATCTAGATAAAATGGCACCACTGAGATAACATTACTGTTAGTACTAATAGCAATAGTAGGAATAGTAAAAATAGTGCTCGCAGTTTGCAAAACAAAAATATGCTATCATTCCCTTATAAACACTCTAAATATGTAATTTCAGTTCAAAATAATATAATAATGATCCAAATAAATGATTCATTTAAATACTAAACATGATATCATTCCAGGTTCATTTTTTCCAAACAGCAACGTCAGTCAGTAACAACCTAATGTGCCTCAGGCAGAATGGATATGGAGTAACTAGGCAATAGGTAAATTGATCCAGCTTGGATTTCTAATTTGTTTCAGTTGTATGTACAAGGTTATTAATTTGAATGGAATTTCTGTTATGGGATTTTGGATTTCACCAAATTGCATCTTGTGGGAAATGGCACGCATAATTTGATGTTCATCCGAAGGCCGCGATGGATATCTTTGACAGCTTGTTATCACAAACACTTTCTTTACAGTTATGGAGAGCAACACAAAATCACCAGTCACACCTTTATTCTAGAAATGCACGACCGGCTGCTTAAACCGCCGGCCGAAATTGCCTACGGGGCAGGAGGGACGCTGACACAGCTCTTTTAGAGCTTCGAACTTCCGGGTTCATTTGGAACCTGGAAGTTCGGCTTCTGGCAGCACGCCAAGAAAGCGCGCTGCCTGCTGGACTGGGGGAGGTCCGAGATCGCCCTATTTAAGGGCGATCTGAATAGGACCTCCCCCTCTTTTGCTGTGGCTTTGGAAGCAAACACCCGCCTATCCTCCGCTATTAACAGTGTGTCCTACGGAGGTCGCCTCGGGGCCGAATAGGAATTTTTTGCAGCCTCCCCTTTAGAGGCGGCCATTTTTCGCCTATTCCATACTGACGGTGCGGACTGGATTGGTTAGGGGGTGTGGGCGCACTTAGATATCAGTATAGGCCTCCCTTTGGTCACTGGGGTTTGGCAGGTTAGGGGCGGAAATGGGCAATTAGAAGCGACTGCGCATGCTCCTTTGGGCATCCTTGAAAGGGTGATGGACCACCTCTCTCCAGGAACTAGAGGTTGGAACAACATCGGGGATTGGAGAGAGAATGTCCATGGGAATCACCGGATCCAATTTCCCATGGGGATTGGAGGGTGAACTCCTCCCACATGATGAAGGGGCATGGTTTGGATCCAGGTGAAGGTGGTACCTTCACCTGGTTCAGCAAGGAGTTTTTGCCCAATGTTGCCAAGGAATTTTCTGGTAGGAATTTCCGCCCCATTAGTTTTGGTCTCTGCAGGTCCTTAGTTCATGTTTGAATTTAAATATTTAAATTTACGCATTCAAATTTATTTAAATTTATGCTAATTTAATACATGACCCTTATTTAATCCACAATACGTCTCAGCATCTTTACTCCACTTCCCGGGGGCAAGAATGGATTCTGGAAAAACAGAAGCAGAAGCAGCATGACAGTTTCCTCATATGATGTTGGTGGTCAAAATCAGGGATGGGTCCTTGTTTCTCCCACTGGTATTTTGCCCCCGCACCTGCGCAGTACTTTAAAAAAGCTTCTGTGCAAGAGCAGAGGATAAAAATAAGATGGTGGCAACTATGGGGCTGCTGAGAGAAATGGCTCAGGGGCATAGCAGGCCTGGTTGCTGCCGGTTCCAGCGACTCAGGCTGACAAGTTACTACTGGTTCCATAGAACTGATCCGAACCAGAAGGAACCCAACTCTGGTCAAAATGTAGAAATGGGAAAATCTGAAGCTCTTCACGTTGTTATTCTCCTAAAATGCATTGTGTAAAAAAAAAGCAAGATGGTTTCCAGCCACTTTGAGACAAGCACTGTATGGTATCTGTAACACAAACCTCTAAAATAGTTCTTAAAGAGAACAGCAAAACCAAAAAGAATAGGCAAAAAGGACATTTTACAAAGATTATACACTTGTGCCCGGGGTGGGATACTGCCCGGACGGGGAGGAGGGGAATGCAGTGGGGTAGCAAAAATGGAACTCCACCCCAGAGCACCCAAGTTGCATTGAAAGATGTTAAAAGAAAATGCATGGCTTCCTGCATAAGCCACGGCACAGTGTGGTAGTAAAAATTTTGGTAGCCCTTTATTGCTTGTGTCCATTTTGTATTAAATCTACAACTATAGTGTACTTTTCTGTCATGTTTCAGTGACATTTGCTTAGGGACTGGTGAATTTATATAATGGGCTGGCCCAAAGATTCAGAGACTGTGACTGTAACAGTAAAAGTTGGAAGGGAACTTGGAGTCCTCTTGCTCTCACAGGAGACACAAACTATTTCATGGGGCGTCCACAACTTCCAAAGGCAATTTGTTCCACTGGTTAGTTGATCTCACTGATACAAATTTTCTCCTTAGTAGTAGATTCCTTCTCTCCTTGGTAAGTTTCTATCCATTGTTTCTCATTTCTTGTCCTGCCTTCAGATGCTATAATAAATACAGGTAAGTTGGCCTCTCTTCCTTATGGCAGCCCTTTGGAAGATGCTATCATGTCACCCCTGGTCCTTCTTTTCACTGGACTAGACAAACCCAATCATTCTTACTATATTTAACTTTTAGGAGCGCAGGGGCATGTAGTTGAATGGTCAATCAAGTTAATAAAAATGGGGTGCATGAACATGTGATTGAAACCCAACTCCTTTTTTATACCTATTCACACATAAGGAAGGGGCGGAGTTTTGATTAGATCAAGAAGTTTGCCATTTTGACTTTTTAAAAAAAATCAGAAATCAATCAATTAGTCAATCCTGGGACTCTGGTAATTGGATTTTTGTATCTGATCACAAGTTCCACACGGCAGCCATTTTGTGAATCTTCTCACGAAAATGTGTATAATTCCTTTGATTCCTCAAAAATGCCTTTCATGCTTTTGTAAAAGGAGTTTTCAGGAGTTTGAGTCAATCTTTTCAGCAAAGGGTAGAAATTATTTGAGAGAAAGCAATGCTTTGCTACCTCCAGACTAAATCCCAAAGGTGTTTTTTTAAGGAGGCAACTGGACTTTCTTGTTTTGTTTGTTTGTTTTGAAGACATTTCACTTGTCATCCAAGAAGCTTCTTCAGGTCTGACAGGATAGTGGGGAATGGAAGGATTTATATTCCTTGCCAACAGCTGTAATCCACACCCTTTTAGAGGGTCATTAAAACACTTTGAGGCTTATCCTCAGGGTCACCTCCTGGTTCCTGTAGGAGACTTTTTTTCCCCCCTCTGGAAATCCATTCCTTCTCCCACACTGTTCCACATCCATTCCTCACTATCCTGTCAGAACTGAAGAAGTTTCTTGGGTGACTGATAATCTACATAGATGTCCAGACTGTAATAAGAGGCCTCAGTAAACCAAACTGTTTATTAAGACTCATGCCAGGCATGGCAGGTACAGGCTTAGAGAGAATTACAGAATACAGGCTTATATAGGAACGAGCTGCCTGAGGCAGCACCCAATCCACAGAGAGAAACTTCCCGCTTACATTGTAACTAGGGACGGGCGGCCAATCAGTACCTTGGATAGAGACGCCTATCGCACGGCTCCAATCTGCGGCTGTAACTGAGCAGATACTGCACTCCTATCCCTTTCGCTAACACATACATAATCATTCAAGTATTCCGGTCTCTTACAAATCCTTCCGGACCGCCGTGGCTCTATAGATTGCTCGGCTCTATCCTCAGGGACCGTCACCCTGGCTTCCTTGCCTGGAAACAGAAAAGCTTCCTCCGATATGTCTGCTTCCTCAAACCTTTTGGTCGGGGTTAAACTCTCTCCAAGGACTTCCCCGGGGTGGACACAATCCCTTCCATCGCCCGAACTCTTCCCTTTGTTTAAACGGATCTGGTCCAAATGTCTTCTCCATACTCGGCCATCACTTAAAATGACCTCAAATGACCTAGGACCCAGCTCCCGGCTTATTATTCCTTCTACCCAACTCTGTCCCCCAGAATATGAGCGTGCCAACACCGCATCTCCCACCTTCACTTTCCTGGCCAGGGTTTCTGCCCAAGGCACCGACTGGGAATACCAGGGATGAAGCCTATCCAAAACTATCCGTAGCTTGCGACCCATTAATAACTCCACTGGGGTTTTGCTGGTAGCCACGCAGGGGGTAGAGTGCTGTGCTAATAATAAATCTGCCAACCTTTTCTGCCATGAACCCTGTGGCATCTTTTTGAGGGACTCCTTGACTGAACGAACTGCCCGTTCTGCTTGGCCATTACTGGCCGGATGCCAAGGCGATGTCAGAGCGTGTCTGATGCCAACCGATGCCAAGAACGACTCGAACAGCACCGCCGGGAATTGCGGCCCGTTGTCCGAGACCAGGAGGTCTGGGAATCCATGTGTGGCAAATAAGGTCATCAATGCCTCTATGATTGTCTGGGACTGAGTTGATCTCAGGTGGGCGACCTCCACCCACTTGGAGTGTGCATCCATGACCACCAGGAACGTCTGCCCCATGAACAGGCCGGCCAAATGTATATGTAGACGAGCCCATGGTCCCGCAGGCGGCTCCCACGCCAGCGGGGAGGAAATGGCTGGTTCTCCTGGCATATCCTGCAAGCCACCACTCTTTGCTCTACCTCCCTATCCAACCCCGGCCACCACACATAATCCCGAGCCAGGCTTTTCATGCGCACGATACCTGGGTGGCTATCATGCAGAAGTGCCAACACCTGGCTGCGCAGCTTACCCGAAATCACTACCCTACACCCCCTCAGCAGTATACCCTTTTCCACGGAGAATTCAGTCCAACATCTGAGGAAGGGAACATATTCTTCGGCTGGGGCAGAAACTGGCCACCCCCTCAACACCCATTGCCTTACCTGGGATAAGGTGAAATCCCGCCCTGTTTCCCATGCCACATCGGATGCAGACAACATGAGAGCCCCTTCGGAGAGGGTGAAAACTGAGCATGCAGGTGCGGGGTCAATTAGTACATCGGCCAAAGGGCACCTACTGAGGGCGTCTGCATGAGCTATATGGTGCCCGGGTTTGTAGGACAAGGTGTAACTATAGTTTGCCAGGAAAACGATCCAACGTGACATCCTGGGGGACAACACTGTCGGACTTTGCCGGGTGCCTGATAATAGCCCCAATAACGGCTGGTGATCGGTCACTAGTTCAAAATGACGGCCATACAGGTAGTCATGGAACCTATGGACTCCCGCTATCAAAGCCAATGCCTCCTTATCTATATGACCGTAGTTTCTCTCCGCTTTGGCCAAAGTGCGGGAAAAGAATGCCAGGGGGGCTTCTGTACCGTTTGGCAATCTGTGGCTCAAGACTGCGCCCACCCCATATTGTGAAGCATCACATGTGAGCACTAAGGGCAACCCAGGTGAGTACTGGGCCAGAACATTGTTAGAGGTGAGTATTTCTTTAACCCCCTTGAACGCGACTTCCTCCCTTTCCCCCCAATGCCAATTAGAATGTTTATCTAGCAGCCGGTGTAAGGGTTCGGCTACCGACGCCTTATGCGGGATAAAGACCGCATAGAAATTCAGCAGACCTAGGAAAGCCTGGAGTTCAACCTTGGACTGTGGCCTGGGGGCATCCCTGATGGCTTGAGTCTTGTCAGGTGTCGGGTGGATTCCCTGCCCATCCACAGTAAAACCCAGGAACTCAACATGGGGAACACCAAACACGCACTTCTTGGCTTTCAGCTTTAGACCAGCGTCCCTGAATTTGGACAAGACCTTCCTCACCCGTGTCATTAATTCGTCTGTGGAACTCTCTGACACCAGGACGTCATCAAAGTACGGCACCATCCCTTCCAGCCCATATAACAGCCGCTCCATCAAGCCTTGGAAAATCCCTGGGGCAATGGAAACCCCGAACTGCAACCTATGGCATTTGAATACCCCCCGATGGGTTATAATGGACTGGGCCTCCGCTGTTGAGGAATCGACGGGGAGCTGCTGGTAAGCTTGAGAGAGATCAAGCTTTGTGAACACCCGACCCTCCCCCAGAGTGTGCAGTAACTGTTGCACTACAGGCAGGGGGTATGAATGGTGGGCCAATGCTCTGTTCACGGAACACTTGTAGTCCCCACACAATCTGATCCCTCCATCCCCCTTGAATGCTATCACCACCGGGGTCTCCCACACCGCTTGATCCACTTGCTCCAAAACCCCTTGAGCAATCAGTCTGTCCAATTCAGCATCCACTTTCGGTCGGAGGGGAATAGGAACACGGCGGGCCTTTAAGCGCACCGCCGGAACTTGCGGATCCAAACTAAAAGAAATCGGGGTCCCCGTGTAACAGCCCAAATTGCCGTCAAAGACGGTAGGAAATTCCCGTGCCAACTTGTCAAAACCCGACTCCCCCTTAACTACATTTACCCCTATAACAGAGAGTCCAAGAGAAGTGAACCAGTCCAGTCCTAGTAGGTTTGCAAATGGTCCATCCACCACAATGAGTGGTAATCTGCCAGCAAAAGACTTGAAGCGGACTGCAAAACGACCTTCGCCGAGAACTGGAATCGGAGCTCCTTGGTAGTCCCTCAGGCTCAACGCGCAGGGCTGCAGGCGACTCTTGCTCATAGCCGGGAAACAACGCTTCAGGGTGGCACAAGAAACCAACGAATGAGCCGAGCCAGTGTCCACCTGCATGTGGCACCTTGAGCTGCCCAGTTGAACCACAACTGAAATTTTTTCGGCAGAGTCAGACATCTTCCTGACATAAGTAGGAGATGGATGAGGGTGGCTGTAAACAGCATTGCAATCCTCTCTCCGACCCGGGAGAAATCTCCGTTGCCCCCGGGGGTTGAAGCTTTGGAACTCCCTCTGCTCTTTGAACGCAGTCGTAGGAGATCTGCGAGAGCGGCAGACCCTGGCAAGGTGGCCCTTAGCGCCACAGCGCCAACACGCCACGTCCCGGGACAGGCAACTGGATCTAAAATGACCACCCCCACATCCACGGCAAGGCGACAGCAGGGGACGGGGGTGCCCAGCAGGCAGTTCTCGACCTCGATTTGCAGTCAACCTGCAAACTTCTTCTTCCTCCGCCCCCACATCGCCCTCCTCGTCTGGGGAAACTTTGGGCTTATCCACCACACTGGGTGCTTTTTGTGTGACATTTACAGAGCTGTCCATTGTGGCCAATGACTGAGTAGATAACTCGAAAGCACGAGCCTCCGCCAGCGCTGCCTGAAATGTCAAGTCCCGGATAGCTAGGAGACGCTGCTTGAGGCGACCATCCCTCACTCCGAAAACTAATCTATCCAGTAGGTAGTCATTGAGATCCACAAACTCACAGTATAACGCCGCTCGACGGAGAGCGGCCACAAAGTCATTAATCGACTCCCCCTCAGCTTGGTTTCGCTGATAGAATTTATAACGCCGCGCACACCATGAAGGGGCAGGGGCATAATGGTCCTGTAATGTCTTCAAGAAATCCTCCCAAGGCACATCATGGATGGACACTGGGGCAAACAAGGCACGAGCCGTCTCGAACATGTCGGGGCCACAAAACCCCAGAAAATAGGACCTCTTCCTATCCCCTGAAATCTCCATGCATCCATTGGAGATCAGGAAGCAATCGAAACGGGCAACATAAGAGTCCCACGTCTCCCCTTGAGGATCAAAGGGGGCAAATGTTAATTGTACAGACATCCTGACTTACTGTCACAACTGTCAGTCTTCCACAACAGGCTCACTTCCTCGTCGCCAGTGTAATAAGAGGCCTCAGTAAACCAAACGGTTTATTACAGACTCATGCCAGGCATGGCAGGTACAGGCTTAGAGAGAATTACAGAATACAGGCTTATATAGGAACGAGCTGCCTGAGGCAGCACCCAATCCACAGAGAGAAACTTCCCGCTTACATTGTAACTAGGGACAGGCGGCCAATCAGTACCTTGGATAGGGACGCCTATCGCACGGCTCTAATCTGCGGCTGTAACTGAGCAGATACTGCACAGACCATGTATTACTCCCCCTAAGACCTGGAGCAAACGCAGAATGGAAGAAAATAGCAGATTAGGGACCATCCCATTTTACCTCAGTTACTCAATAAGCAGATCAGGAAAAAACATTCCTGTCCCATCTCCTGCACTGCATGAGATTTAAAAGGAACTGCCACTATTTTAGAATGGGCCATACCTTGGTAAAATCCAAATGGAAGAAGACAAAACAAAATACCCATAGGTTGCTAATTGACCATGCAGTTATTCCACTTGCCCTTCACCACTTTATTGTTATATTAAGCCCCCATATATTAAGAGAGTTTGAGAGGGAGGATAATTTCCCATGAAATACGAGTCAGAATGCATCAATCTCATGACTACTGTACCTTACTTATTTTTTCTCTTTACCCCATAAAAAGTATTTTGTCCTTTTCAATAGGCAACAATATCATTTTCTTGAGCAGAATTTTTACACCCTCAAAATTATTCTGAATCATATGGTAATGGACAACTAAATCTGTTCTATCAAAAGGATAAATCTATTTAAGATTGGGTAAAAGAACATAAAATGATTCACAGTAAAACAATGATTTGTCTTTGTCTTGATTATATTCCTGTATTTCATAAACAGTATGAAAAGGAGAAAAACAGCAGATGTTTAATATAAAGAGTTTTGTTTTGTTTTCCACTGGTTTATCATCATTTAAAACCACTTGACAATTCACGTGTATAGTATTGTTGCACTGTCCCAGGGTCAGGGAATCATAATTTGTAATCTTCCTAGCTGGCTTCTGATAAACAAAGACAATTGGGAAAGAAAAATCCACTTAACAACTGTCACATTCACTTAACAGCTGCAACAATATACTTAACAACCCTGGCCAAAAAAAGGTCATAAAATGAGGCTCAATTCTCTTAACAACTGCCTTGCTTACCAATGGAAATTTTGAGCTCTATTGTGGTTGTAAGCTGAGGACTACAAATTTATAGGACAGCAAACTTGTAGAATTCACACTAAATGTATTTTATCCCCTTTCCAAAAGTAGTTGTGCCTTTGTTTGGCTTTAATCCTCTGCAAGCATTTGAGTGTACATTTAAATAATTCATCTTTGAAATGGTTGTTTGGGAAGCTGAAAACTGGCTGAACAAGAAAGGGCATGGAGTTTTACAAAGATGTCCAGTAATGAAAACAAGCAGATTGAAAGCCCAAAGATAAACAGAAAGGTAGATAAACTATCTGCAGGAAGGAAGCTAAAGCTGATGGCATTTGACATTTCCTTTCCAAAGCCATCTTCCCACAACTACCTGCTCTGAGGAAAAATGCACACCATTAGGAAAGGAAATGTACAACGAATGGGAGGACTGAATGAAAACAAAATAAGAAAATAGTGATAGATAATGGAATAGAAAGAGGCAGGCTCGGAAATTGGTGGAGGGTTTCAGAGAGAAGGAAGGATGGTGCTGCAGCTCAGGGAATAAGCTCACCAAAATAAAAGAGACAGGAAGAAATGGAGTCTAATGGCCCAATATACTGCTGATTTGTCCCTTTGTTCTGACTGAATGACTCCATTCTCTGAGACTGAAGGATGTAAACTTGACCCAAAGAATAGAACAGGGCAAAATAACTAAATAAAAATTAAGAACAATTAAGGGTGGGGGGAAAATAGGGAAGAAATATTGGTTTGAAAATGCAGCAGTATCATTTTGTTGTGATAATCATATAGTCACTCTGCTGCTTTCATTTTCTAATTACCATTCTCTCCTTTCTATGGAGGATTCGTTTTCTATATCTGTGGAGTGAGAAGCAATTTGGCAAACTGAAATAATGCAAACAGGTCCAGGACACTTCAGATTCACTGTCCTAATCCAAGGAAAGAGTTGAACAAACATATTCTAGCAGTAATCCGCAGGGATTTAGCTTTGTTTTAATTTTTAATCAAAATTTGGCAGAATTTATTGGAAAGCTCTGTTTTTAAGAAAAGATGAAATTTGCCAAATATTATAGAGATGAGTGCAAGGGCTTTCAAGGTACATTCTGTTAAATCTCTCTATATATGCGTATTGTAAGTGAGTACAGTGGTACCTCTACTTATGAACTTAATTCATTCCATGACTAGGTCCTTAAGTAGAAAAGTTTGTAAGAAGAATGTTTCCCATAGGAATCAATGTAAAAGCAAATAATGTGTGTGATTGGGGAAACCACAGGGAGGATGGAGACCCTGTTTCCTCCCAGAAGATTCCTAGAGAGGCCCCACCTTTTCTGGCCCTGTTCCCTTCCAGGAGATTGCTAGAGAGGCCCCACAGAGGCTTCTTCCTGCCTTTTCCAGCTCTTTTTCCTCCCAGGAGATTCCAAGAGTGGTCCCACGGAGGCTTCTCCCTGCCTTTTCCGATTACAATTTCAGAGGCTTGGGTTTGTAAGTAGAAAATGGTTCTTGAGAAGAGGCAAAAAATCTTGAACACCTGGTTCAAGAAGAGGCATTCTTAGGTAGAGGTACCACTGTATAGATGGTACCTGGCTCAATAGTAGCAACTGCAAGAGTGATCTTGGGATCCAAGGGGAAAATCACTTAAATGAGCCAGCAGTGTGCTGCTGCTGCTAAAAAAGCCAATACAGCCCTAGGCTGCATTTACAGAGGTTAAGATATAGATTCTATAGATAGAATCAAGAGTGTTAATATCATTTTATAATGCTTTGATAAGACTACACCTGGAGTACTGCATCCAGTTTTGGCCACCGTGATGTAAAAAAGAGGTATAGAGAAGAGCAAAAGAGAGGACTAGGGGACTGAAGGCTAAAACCCTCCTCTAAAACCCTCCTCGGAGAGGGGAGGCATACAAATCTAATAAATAATAATAATAATAATAATAATAATAATTATTATTATTATTATTATTATTATTATTATTATTATTATTATTATTATTATTATATCCCACTTCATGGGAATGGATTCTAGGTATTAAGAAATAACTGAGTTGCAAGTTAATGAAAAGAAATAAATGTTATAATGCTTATAGCCTTATGGTGTCTGTTTGGCAGATACTTACTATTTTGGCAAATTCAATAGTAGTTTAAATCCCCTTTTTGGAAGACTGAAACCATTAAATTTACAATGCTATTTTTTGTTAAAAAAAACAATCATCCATAAATGTTACAGCCAGCCCTAGACACCATCAGACCAAACCAACTATCTGAGCAACTTTATTATTTAAATTACTACTAAAGGATTAGCCTACCAAATAGATGCATGCTTTTGTACAAAAATAAATGAGCTTTGTTCCTGAATAAATCCATGCAGATTTCATCCCCAAAGTTTTGTTCCTTTAAAATTCCTTCAGCCAGTTTCACCCAGCGGATTCCCCAAACTCAGAGCCAGACCATCTGGAAAAACCCAAACTAAAGAAAATTGTCACAGTAGGTGGCAGCACCTATCCAAATTTGGTTAAACTTAACAAAAGATAAGCAGGGTCAGATAAGGTTAAGTTTAAAACAATTAAGGATATACTAGCAGAATTTGACCATACACAGAACATATTTTCAACACCTGTACAAAAAGGAACCTAAACAGCTATGAAAAGAAGAGACATCACAAGGGAAGGAAAACATTTCCAAAATATTCCACTGAATTATGGAATAAGATAGAATGGTAGGAAAATAAAGAAAGAGAATGAAAACCATAAGCAACTAAAAGTACACACAACAACCAATGCTGAGTTTCAACATCAATCAAGAAAGGAGAAAGGAAGATGCTGCTGTCAAAAATATCAGCAATTAGACAGAAAAAACAGCGTAAAGAAAATAAAACATGGTATAATAAGACCAGAGAAATCACATTTACACCTAGGCAAGAATTTTTAAGAGTAATTATGAAGGTATTTATTAGAGGCTATTATATCTCTAAACAGAGATGGAAAAGTATCTCAATCAGTTTTATAGAATGAAAGAAATATTTGTAGAGAGAGAATATATCCAGGAACTGAATATAGTGAATGTTTTAAGATAGGCAAGTATACTCTTGGGTAATGGGAAAGCACCAGGAAAAGATGAACTATATTATACCATGAACTATGTTATCTGTAAAAAGCTGCAAGAGAATAGAAAATTAAAGTGACAACAGTTTTTCCTCAACGATTATACACATGACTGTATGGATTAGAAACTGGAAACTTTAGAGTACACATTTGGCACTTTAAAAAAAGCTTAAAGAGAAGCACCAAACCACTGTATTAATTTATCATGCAAGCAAGGTTTTGCTAAAAGATGTTCAAGGAAGAACAGAGCCATACATGGAGAGAGAAATGCCAGATGAGTAGATAGGTTTCAGAAAAAATAAAGAAGACCTAATAGAATCTCTAATATAAGAAATAAAATTGGCTTAGCAATGAATTTTATTGACTATAGCAAGAGCTTTATATAAAGCATGTCAGAAGTGACATGGGTAGATTATAAATAATGGAACGGTAAAGCCATTCAGATTTGAGGAATAAAATCGTAATTTAGAGCCTATCTGGGTTCTGTGATTGGCAGAGGTTGCATGGATTAGTCCCTGTAGTCTTCCTACCAAGGTTTTCAGAAGTAGCTTGTTCTTGCTTCCTTCCTAGGGCTGACAGAAATTGACTGGCCCAAGGTACCCAGCTGGCTTTGTGCCTAAGGTGGGACTAGAACTTATGATCCTAGAGTTTCTAGCCTGTAGCCTCAATCACTATACCACATGACTTAATTAAGATACAATAGAGAATTAAGATAGAATTAATTAAGATAATAATGAAATAATTAGTAATAATTTAAATTAAACATATTACGCAGCTGCTTCGGTAAACAGCTGTGTGAGCCCAGCAAAAGATATAGATAATATGTCCCCAATAGGTGATAGATGCATTTTCCAAATCATGTTCTGACCGTCAACTCCAAACCACTGCCCAGCCTTTGTAGCTTGGTTAGCCTCAAGTACAGGCAAAAGATGGACAGGGATACCTATTGTCTCCCATGTCACAGACAAATATATTACAGAATATATGGAATGGCAGGATTCTCAACGATGACAGAATGGGAAATAAAAATAGTGGTCCAAATAGTAACAAGGCGAACTGTGCAACCATGTCTCCCATTATGGAAATAAAAAACAGATAGTGAGAAACATGAATGAATATTAAAATATGAACTAGGTAAAGATGTCAGCTAGAATGCGCAGTGCTTTACAGCTGATGGCAAAGAAGGTAAATTGTTCTCCTTTAAGTCCTGAGAAGTAAAGAGGAAATTATTCCTAAGGAGGAAGGCAATGACAAATGTAGGTAAGATCATGAAAAATAAAGGCATTTCTATGGCAACAAAGTTCAAAATAGTAGAAGCAATGGATTTCCAGTGGCAATGTATAGCTGTGAAAAGCAGATATTTAGAGAGAGCCAGAGAAAGAAATTAGCCACCTCTGGCTTGTGGATCTGGAAAGAGTGACTAATAATACCATGAAATATAAGAAGAGCCAACCAATCAATCATGCATCAAATGAAGACTCCTTTCTCCCTTGATTCAATGATTGGTTAAAAGAAACTCACAGAAAAAGCTGAAAACAAATTGAGACAGTGGATGATGGAGTCAGAAAAAAATTACAAGGGTTTTTTTTTTTGGAAAAGCCATAGATTGAGATGCAAACAATTGACCAGAGACCTAATCTGACAATAACTAACTTATCAGTACATTTATTTTGGAAGAAATTTTTCAATCTTTTGTTCTAATTTATGTCCCATTTTCCTCCCCAGGAGAAGAAAATAACATAATAATAATAATAATAATAATAATAATAATAATAATAATAATAATAATAATACACACCAGACATCCTGATTGTGGAGAAAAAGAAAGTATGGATCATTGACATCGCAATCCCAGGAGACAGCAGAATTGAGGAGAAGCAGCTAGAGAAATTAGTGAAATACGAAGATCTAAAAATCGAGCTGCAATGACTCTGTCATAAGCTAGTGAAAGTGGTCCCAGTGGTACTTGGCACGCTGGGCGCAGTGCCAAAGGATCTCAGTGGACATTTGAAAACCATCGGAATTGACAAAATCTCCATCTGTCAATTGCAAAAGGGCGCTTTACTGGGATCGGAAAACATAATTTGCCACTATATCACGCAGTCCTAGGTGCTTGGGAAGCACCTGACTGGTGATGAAATATGAAATCCAGCATAGTAATGTCCTTTGCTGTGTTGCATTGACATAACGATAACGATAACGATAACGATAACGATAACGATAACGATAACGATAACGATAACGATAACGATAACGATAACGATAATGATAATGATAATGATAGTGATAGTGATAGTGATAGTAAGAGTAAGAGTAATACTGCGGAGAGGGGCGGCATACAAATATAAATAATAAATAATAAATAATAAATAATAAATAATAAATAATAAATAATAAATAATAAATAATAAATAATAAATAATAAATAATAAATAATAAATAATAAATAATAAATAATAAATAATAAATAATAAATAATAAATAATAAATAATAAATAATAAATAATAAATAATAAATAATAAATAATAAATAATAAATAATAAATAATAAATAATAAATAATAAATAATAAATAATAAATAATAAATAATAAATAATAAATAATAAATAATAAATAATAAATAATAAATAATAAATAATAAATAATAAATAATAAATAATAAATAATAAATAATAAATAATAAATAATAAATAATAAATAATAAATAATAAATAATAAATAATAAATAATAAATAATAAATAATAAATAATAAATAATAAATAATAAATAATAAATAATAAATAATAAATAATAAATAATAAATAATAAATAATAAATAATAAATAATAAATAATAAATAATAAATAATAAATAATAAATAATAAATAATAAATAATAAATAATAAATAATAAATAATAAATAATAAATAATAAATAATAAATAATAAATAATAATAGTAATAATACAGTGATCTCTCGATTAGCGCGGGGGTTACGTTCCAAGACCTCCCGCGCTAATCGATTTCCGCGTTATAGTGGTGCGGAAGTAAAAAACACCATCTACGCATGCGCGCCATTTTTTTCATGGCCGCACATGCGCAGATGGTGGAGTTTGCGTGTGGGCGGCGGGGAAGACCAAGGGAAGGTTCCTTCAGCCGCCCAACAGCTGATCTGCTCCGCAGCGCGGAAGCAGCGAGGAGCCGAAGATGGGGTAAAGGCAAAGGGGAAACCCCATCTTCGGCTCCTCGCTGCTGCCGCGCTGCGGAGCGGATCAGGTGTTGGGTGGCTGAAGGAACCTTCCCTTGGTCTTCCCGCCGCCCAGGCAAAGGGGAAACCCCAAGATCGCTTGCCGCTTGCCGTATTGCAGCTTGGAGCCTTGCTTCGCCTCCTTCGCTGCAATACGGCAAGCGGCAAGCGATCTTGGGGTTTCCCCTTTGCCTGGGCGGCGCTGGGGCCATGCGGAGCCGCTCATCTAGGGGGGCGTGGACCGGCAAGGTGCCCTCCGCTCTCTCTCTTTCTCTCCCTGTTACCGGTGTGGTATAAGAGAGAGAAAGAAAGAGAAAGGAGGGCGACTTGCCAGTCCACGCCCCCCTGGATGAGCGGCCCCGCATGGCCCCAGCGCCGGACTCCGCCGTTGCCTCCGCCCTTGTTCGGCTCTGCAGCTGAGAGGCCACGTCCCCCCCCTCCTCGGTGTCCCCGGCACCCAGCGTCCCCACGCCGCCTCCACCTCCCGGTAATGCGCCCGACCTCTGCCTCTCTCTTTCTCTCTCATATACCACGCCGGCAACAGGGAGAGAAAGAGAGAGAGAACTAGCGCGGACTTATTTTTTAATTAATATTTTTTGAAAAACCGCGTTGCAGCGTTTCGCGCTAATCGAGACCGTGCTAATCGAGGGATCACTGTAATAATTTATTAGATTTGTTTGCCACCCCTCTCCGAGGACTCTATAGAATGAATAGACAACTTTTCTGGTGGAAGAGTACATTTATTTATTAAATGGGGAGAGGCAATCCCAAGCAGTTCTGGTTTGGACCAGAATAGAAATTAAAGTTGACCTCATTTACACTCAATTAAAATGAGAGTTCTACACAATTGTATTATTAGTAACGTGCTGTGCTGAGAAACCAACACCTCAAACCTGTTTCAGATTGGATGTAGGCATGCAAGCCATATCTTTCAGCATTTCCTTAAATGATAACTGCTTGTTTCTGGGAAAATATGTTCCAATTAAGGGACCACTAACAATAGTTTGATGTCTGCTTTTTTAAATTATTTATTAGGTTTGTATGCCGTTCCTCTCCATAGACTCGGGGCAGCAGTTCCTTGTTGTATCCTGTTGGAACTTTCTTAACTAAAACATATGTTTTCCTGGAATTATATAATGACCACATGGATTCAGAAAAAGAATGCACCTTCTTTAAGGAGATGGTACATGCATCCAATGTAGCACATTTTAGACTTTTGATTAAACCACAGCACATTTATGCATATTAACTACACCAGGGGTCCCCAAACTTGGCAATTTTAAGACTCGTGGACTTCAACTTCCAGAATTCACAAGTTTTAAAGTTGCAAAGTTAGTTAGTTAGTTAGTTAGCTTGCTTATTTATTTGTTTGTTTGTTTGTTTGTTTGTTTGACTTCTATGCCGCCCAATCCCAAAGGATTTAGGATGGCTTACAACAAAATATAAAAATACAGTTAACAATAAAAAGAAGTCCAATATAAATTAAAACAATAATTCAAAACTCAGTAATCCAATCAATACAACATACCATTCAATACGATTTGCCCATGAAATATATAAATTCATGGCTCCCAGGCCTGCCGGCAAAAGCAGGTCTTCATAGCATTTCAAAAGGCCAACAGTGTGGGAGAAGTATGAACATCCAGGGGGGGCAGGAGTTAGTTCCATGGAGCCAGGGCAGCCACAAAGAAGGCCCTCTGTCATGGCCCCACCAAGTTTGAAGACCTCTAATCTACACCTAACCTGGCACTTGATTGCTTCAAAGCTGATCAGATTCAGTATTCAACACATTCTGAAGCAGGAAATTTTGACCTAGCACTCATCTTTCTTCTGTTAGTCAATGTGTATAGGGAGAACTTTCTAACATTGGTTGCTAACATCTTCTGGCCAAAATAGTGGATCATGTGATACATCATGTGGCTTTTCCTGGTACCTGGCAGTTTTAGTATTTAAATGTCCTCTGAAACAAATTATCAATGAATACAGAGGTATCACTGTAATTAAAAACACTAAAAACATATATGAATTGTAAAAATGTGGCAAAAGTTTGGCAAAGATACCAAAATATGGATAATTATTATAGTGTAAAATGATTCCACTAGACCTCTATTTCTTACTTCCTGTCTTTGTTTTTACTTACTATTTCTTTGATGCCCTTCAAATTTATATGTATACAAATTTTATCTTCTATGGTATGAAAATGTATTCTGAATTCCATACTTTTTGGGAGTTCTCTGAGAGATCCAGTCACAGAATTGGAGGAAGGCTGCAACCTTAGAGACCCAGTTCATGTACTTTTGTTCTAAAGGAGAACAGGAGATATTAATCATAGATCTCCCATCTCATGTATTATTCATGTCTTACATGGACCAGTCTTAATATTCATGAAGATCAGTAACCCTTGGATGTCTTTGGCACAGCAGGATGCAGGATATAGAATGTAGATCTAAAGAGCAGAAAGGCTCATAAATAAATGAATAAGTAAATAAGTAAATAAACAAATCCTCTTACATATTAGGCTGAAGAAGAAATTAATTGAGTTCACAAAGTTGAAGAATAGCTGGTTCCAACAATTCTCAGTGGTTAAAAAGTTCTCAGTTTTTTGTTTTTTGTTTACTTTGCTAGTTAAATATTAGCTTAGATCTTTGGAATATGATACTAGATATTCTGTCATTAGTCATAGTCACAAATCACAAAAATATGAGTCTTCGGCATGGTTACTCAGCTCCACTTATTTAATCCTCTTGATCTAATTCAAGAATAGGAAATTGGTTGCACTTTTCAAAGAAAGAAAATGCACAGCTGCATAAAAATATTTCTCTTCAATGCTTCTTAGCAACCCTTACTTTAAAACAAAACCCTTCTACCATAGCAGAAATTGCACTACAATTTCTATGCAGAAATTGTGTGGAATTTTCCTATGTGTTGTGATGAGCTCTGGCCCAGCTCCTGCCCCTAGGACTGTGTATGTGGGGGAGACATTCACATGCCGCAAGCCTGTTTTGCTCCCGGTGGAATCTGCTTATGAAGGCTCCTCTGACCAAGAAGAAATGAGTGACAGGGAGGAGGAGAGTGTGGCAGTCAGCTCAGAAGGAGATCAATTATCTCTCTCCTCCTTGGATTCAGAACAAGAGTTAATGATACAGCCATGCATGAGGAGAGCGATGCATAGGCAGCAACAACTGAGAGATTATTATAAAAAAAAATGAGGCCACCTGTGGTTGGGTGGGGCTGTGGTAATTAGTGAGGCTGCTATAAAGAGCAGCGTGTGGCCATTGTGGAGGATTATCTGATCATTGTGTTTCGTGCCTGCTTTGCTGACTTCGACCTTGGTGTGTTGCTTTCTCCCCACTTTGAAACTAAACCAGAGCAAAGTGTGTTTCACTTTGTGAAAGAAGAAGGACTGTGAATTACCTCACAGCTGCAAGCTAAGTATCACAGAACTGATAAGGGACTTGTACAAATTACCAGTTTGTTTGGAGACGAGTGCTCTTTGCTATACCAAAAGAGGGCTTAGTTTAAGTGAATTTTCATTATAAAGAACATTGTTTTGAATTTTCAAATGTGTGTGTGTCTGAAATTTGTACCTGTGAATTTTCGGGAGGATTCTACCAGAGAGCCCGTCAGAACACTATGTCTGTCTTATGTCAAAAAGACTGGCTTTAGCAGTTGTATCTTTTTTTTTCCAGGATGTCTTATTGCATTACACCCACCATCTGAGCCCATGGCCACTCATTTGTCAGGGGCTTCTGAGTCCTAATTTTACCAACTTCCGAAGGATGGAAGGGCTGAGTCGACCTTGAGCCGCTCAGAATCGAACTCCTGGAGTGAGCAGTGAGTTAGCCCTGCAGTATCCACAGCTCTATACATGCCTATATAGTGCATGCCTATATTCAAAGAATAATGTTGGGCAATAATAACAATAGATGTGCAAATTTAGGAGGACTATTGATTTCACAGTTTAGGCCTCAGCTTATAGATAGTCCTCAAGTTATGATTACAATTGAAGCCAATTTTTTTGTTGCTAATTGAGACAATTGTTAAGTTAATTTTGCCCCATTTTATGACCTTTCATGCCACAGTTATTCACTGAAGTTGTTAAGTTAGTAACTGCTTGTTAAGTGAAATTTATCTATCTATCTATCTATCTATCTATCTATCTATCTATCTATCTATCTATCTATCTATCTATTAGATTTCTATGCCGCTCTTCTCGAAGCGACTCAGGGCAGCGTACAACATTGTAAATGCAACCAATATATGTGAGAAATCTAATTATTTTTAAAAGACATATACAAAATTCATAAAAATCTAAAACCCCTTATGTAGTCATCCACATTCATCCAATTCAATCATTCATATCGGCCGGGGACAATCTTGTAGCTCACGGTCCCTATGCCCACTGGCAGAGTTAGATTTTCAGAGCTTTACAAATGACCAGTAGGGAGGGGGAGGAATGTATTTCCAGAGGGAGTTTATTCCAGAGGGCCGGGGCAGCCACAGAGAAGGCTCTTCCCCTAGGCCCCGCCAGACAACATTGTTTGGCCAACGGGATCTGGAGAAGGCCAACTCTGTGGGACCTAACCAGCTGCTGGGATGCATGAACTTGATTTCCCCATTAACTTTGCTTGCCAGAAAATCATTTAAAAATGATCACATGACCTAGGACACTGCAACCATCGTAAATACAAATCACTTGCCCGGCCTCTGAATTTTTGATCACATGATCATTGGAATGCTTGCAATGGTATGAAAAATTGTATGTCACTTTTTTCACTGCCTTTGTAACTTTGAAAGGTCACTAAATGAACGATTATACTGTAAGTCGAGGACTACCTGTATACATTTCTACATGGAACCATAAACTATGGCTTTCAAAAGACAGTTGGATTCACACATCACACAAAGCCAAAACCAAACCATCTCATGCGAGTGAAACCAGCACCTGACTAGCAGTAGCCGTTTAGATTTTCAGATTTTCTAACCCAAGATGAGCCTGGAATGTTTGTATGCAAATTATTTGCCCTCCTCCTGAGCTAGCAGTTCCGAAACGTGATCATGATTAATAGATGTGGCTGAATCTCTCTACAAATGTGTTGGGTTCCATTTTAAAGCAGGCTAACTTGTAGCATCCCTGCATCTGGTAACAGTAAATTCTGTAAATTAATTAAGTCCTTTAAAAAAAAAAATCACATTATGCTCTATCAATTTAAATTCCTTCTGGGATGAAGAGAGGAATCTTACTCACTACTGCATATCATATTTAGCAGATTTCTTTTTCTGCTTGGTGATGGTTTACACTGTATGTATCTAATAGCTATTATCAGCCTGGAATTCACTGAGTAGTGCATTCTCGCATGATTGCATGCTAACACCAGTGAATTTCTGCTTTGTTATGCAACCATGAAGGGCATAAAAGGTTTGTAGTTTATAAAAAGCAGCAACTGGGTACACTAAGGGCTGTGTAAATTACACTATTTCCTAAGCTGCACGGAACACAGAACAAGCAGAGAGGATCCATATGCAAGTAGCTTTGGAACAGGGAGAGAGGCTGACTCTTTGTCTTCGAACAGCAGATATAAAATGTCTTGATTCAGCGTAATTCAACTGACAACTGAAGAAAGTATAGGTTTGGATCCAACCCAGCCCAAAATATGATACCTGCTGCAAAAGAGCATCCTTTTCCCAAAGGTAGGCTCAAGGACAGCTAACTTATTTGGAAAAGTTCTCTTCCTTGGTAATGGAAGAAACCACAGCAGCAAACTATTAAATAACCATTTGCTGCCTTTTCTAATTGGCAGGTGTTAGATTTCTTGGTTGAAGTTTGGGGATAAAATTCCAGTTTCCAAGCTGCAGTGCTGCTAAGGCAATACGCTAAGTAGCTAACGAAGAAGAGGCCTATGCCTAGTGAAATGCACTCTGCTCCTGCTTAGGTACATATTGCCCAGTTCAATGACTCTCATAGTTGGCTGCATAAAGGAATGATTTCATTGAACAGTCTTCCTTTAAACCAGTGTTTCTCAAATAGTGGGGCATCCTCACCCAGGAGGGGTAGAGCGAGGCAGGGGGTGCATGTCACCCAGGGGTGGGCCCGATCTGGAATGGTGGGGAATGCGGTTCCGGTGGTGGCAATGTAGCTTTGGTAGTGCCACTGGGAGTGCATGAGCATGCATGTTCAACTGGTGCTTCCCCGGACCTCCGCCTGCCCTGCCCTGCAACGAGAGCTGCTTCCCTGCCACAAGCCCTTCCTTCCCCCGCTGTGAGCCCCTCGCTCTCTTCTCGCGCTGCCTCCCCCCACTGCCAGTGCTGCCACCGTTCGCCTCCATTTGCCCCTCACTTACCACTTGCACCGCCTCCCTCCACTGCCCGCACTCGCACCGCCTCCCTACTGCCACTCGCGCTGCCGCCGTTCACCTCCATTTTCCCCTTCTCTCACTACTCGTGATGCCTCCCTACCACCTGTGTTGCTGCCATTTGCCTCTGTTTGCCCTCGCTCGCTGATCGCACTGCCTCCCCACCATCACTCGCTCTCGCTCAACCTCCCCACCACCACCCGCCCTGCCTTTGTTTGCCCCGAGAGCAAGAGGCAAGCGGGGCAAATGGAGGCAAATGGCAGCAGCGCGGATGGCCACTTACCTTATTTTTGCCTGTTTCTGGGGGGGTTTTGCTTCTGTGCATGTGCAGAAGAAGAAAAAACCAGAAATCTTGCATGCACACATCCTCGCGCAATATTCGGCTTCTGCGCATGCACAGTAGGGCCGGGAATGGTGGCCCACCTCTCACGTGACCCCAAGGAACATGCATGGTCCCTCTCAATTGATTCTCTGGACGGGGAGTGTTTTTCCAGTTGCACGCTGCTCCAAGCCCAGAAGAGAAGGCGGCCAGGCAGGGTGGGGCAGCTGGGTGGATATTTGTTGTTCTCAGCAGGCGCCACAGTAGCCATGAATGGCATGGTGAAACTGCTGCTGGACAAGGAGGAGCATCCTGTGCAGCTGGGTGAAAATTTCAAATGGCACGCTAAAGCCTCCTTCCACACCATTCACTGTGAGTGCCCAGCAGAGGCACTGCTTATGGGCCAGGCCAGTGACCCCAAATATTGGCTTGATTAAGCTGGCCTGGTCCTGTGTCAAAACACTAAAATTCCATTGGGGCTCAGATCAGACAGTTGGGAGAACATGGAATATTTACTTTTTCCTGGGGTGGTTGTGTGAGTAATGGAAAATAATTGAGAAGCACTGCTTTAGACAAACAGGCATTTGTTTTGCCTTTCCTTCAGATGTGCATCTTCCTTTCCTTCCACAAATGCACATCCTGCCGACATCCTTGAGGGATGAGCCAGATGGTTTGGGCCACTGCACCCTTGTCAAATGCTGTGAGATAATCAGACTCTATTAATGTAGAGGGTAATTGAGTTCCCCATGTTTGGAGCAAGTTCTTTGCACAAACACATTATTCAATGTGGTGTCATCAATAATGGAAATGGAGACAGTGGATGAAAGCCGCCAAATTAGCCAAGTGCCATTTAGGACCTACAGTCTACTTTTTATAGCTTTCCTCCAGGACACCTTATCTTATTTTCTGTAATCAGCAGCAGAATACTTCACTCATTTCACCCATTAAGCTTTTCTCTGCATCAAATGAAAGTGACAATTGGACACTCTTTGGTAAGGTCATTCTGACAGCATTCTCAGTGGAATATATGCTAGGACTCAATTCAATAGGCTTCTTTTTAAAACAACAACAACATTGGGATTGTGGTAACTTCAGGAGGGCTGAAATCCCCACAGCCACGTCTCTTGTTTTGAATATATTTTACTAAAATGATCTTTATTCCTTACTGTAAAATACAAATAGAAATAAATACAATGGAAAAAGGGGGAGACAAAGGGGGTAGAGGAAGTAGAGTGACCAGGGAAGAAATAAAAATGGGGTAAAAAACAGTGACTTTCAACATTTTGGGGGGTGCAGTAAGAAATATTATGAAGCTATAATATAACTTTATACTTACAGCAAATAGTAAATACTAGTCATTTCTACAGCAACAATGCACTTAATTATCAAAAGCCAAAGTCAAAATTTCATTTTCCCCTACCCCTTTTATGCATAAAATCCTGAAGCGGTTTCCAAGTAACCACAAAACTATTTACAGTACATAGTAAATAGTACATAGTACATAGTATTTACAGTACATGTGGTCAACTTTGCTTTCTCTGCCAGTCCTATAGCCACACCTCAAGGAGGTTCAAAGCAGACATGAAGAGTTTAGACTTTAGAGAACCAGCTTCAGGTCTATCCGTAACAATGGAAATTCAGTGGTGACTGTGAGCTATTCATTTTGTCTCAATCTATCCTACTTAACATTGCTTGTCCTTAACTCTTTCCATTGATAGCATCAACTTTGACTTTTTACCCCAGGGTTGGTAACATTTCCATAACATTTGGATCTTTTGATTGTTCCACATTTACTTTGGCTCAGATTTTGCTTTGGACTTCTATAGGCAGTGCTCTGCCACATGCAACATGTATGCCTGCAAGTAAACTTCTCTTGCATGCCAACTCCACCTGTGTGATCAGCCTTGTGACAGAAAATTCAGAATCTTCTGGTACCCTAGCACATATTGTACATCCCCATCTGTGGCGATCCCTAATATTTTTCACTCTGGGCTGTGGAAGGCACTGGCACAGGGATTCAGCGGGTTCAGACTGGTTTGGGTGAACCAGATACTAATTTTTATATCCAGTTTGCTGAACTGGTAGTTGTAAGGACTGTCTGGCCTTGGCCCACCCATGACTCCCCTTCCAGAAGTCTCCATATGGCCTGTTTTGTATGCCAGATAAATGTAGGGACCACGTGGAGGCTCTGGGAGGGCAAAAAAACAGGCCTCCTGGAAGTTCCAGAAGTCTGGAAATGGACCTTTTTCTGGCCTCCAGAAGGCCTCCAGAGCCCGGAGGAGGCTGTTTTCTCCCTCCTGGAGGCTTGAAAAGAAACTCTGGAGCTGGGGAGGCAAATAACGAGCCTCCCAGAAGTTCCAGAAGTCTGGAAACATGCCTGTTTCCAGCCTCCAGAGGGTCTCCAGAGCCCGGGGAGGACATTTTTCATCCTCTCAAAGACTCAAGGAAAGCCTCCGGAGCCTGGGGAAGTGCAGGAGGCTAAATAGACCATGCCCACTATGGCCACACCCACCTAGCAACCAGGCAGAGAACTGGTTGATAAAGTTTTTGAATCCCACCCCTGCACGGACATTTTCCCGCCACTTCATTTCCAACTGTGAATCTGTTGTCTATGTGTACTGTGTGATTGTCCGAAATAGTGAGCCTTCACATAGAGTAAAAAGTTTCTAAATGAGTTGGAATTTTGCATAATCATGTGAAAGACTTCATATCTTACCTCTGCAGACCATATTCCTGTACATGCAAACATTGACTCATTGGTGATGTTAATGTCATGATTTAGAGAAGAGATGGGTCTGTTTATTGTCTATACACTTGGAGATTTCCATGCAAATATATAAATTGAATTGGACTATTGTTAGATTGAAATACATCTTCCAAGTTTCCAAATGGAAAGAGATTTTGTTTTTCTAATACATTATCAAGATGCTTTAAAAAAATCTTTAAATTTTGTTTTGAAGGTAATTATGAACTTCATTATTCTAGACTAGGTTTTTTGAATTTGTTGTTCAGTATCTAAGTCATGTCTGTTTCTTTGGAGATATAATATGCCGGACCATCTTGTCTTGTACTATCTCCCAGAGTTTGCCCAATTCATGTTCATTGAGATGATGACACTATCTAATTGTCTCATCCATCTATTTTCTCCTTTACTCCTCAAGATATGACCTGGGAAACTGCAGTTTGCTGGACAATTTAAAAAATTGGACTCACTGTGGAGTTCTTGGTAGTCTCTGAGTTTCTTTTCCTACAGATATTTAATTACCCTACTAGCTAATACCATTAGTGCATGAAATGTCTGCAAAATAACAACCAAGCTCAGAGAACACTAAGAATTCCACAGTTCACTCTTGAGCTACAAATAATTTCTTCTATTGATAGGACTTATTCTTAATCACTTAGTAGTGATGTCATGCTGAATATTGCCAGCCCCAGAGACATTTAGTAATTAAAGAGTTAACTGGGTGTGTGCCTTACTAAGATCCTCCTATTATGATGTAATATCCTGCCAAATCTAACATCACTTCCTTCTTCTTCATCTTAAAACTTTCTTCTCTTTTCTATCCATCATTATGTAAGACGTATTTGTTATGTTGTTCCTCGAGACATGTTTTATTTTTTACTTTTATAATAAAAGAAATCTTGTTTTTGAACAAATGACCAGGCTTCATCTATCGCCTCCGCGGGATTAAGGTTCTAACGGACTTTAATTACTTACAAACATGCATATGCACAGACTACAAAGGTTCTAACCAGGGGTGGGCTACTGCCAGATGGGGGGGGAATGCAGTGGGGTAGCAAAAATGGAGCTCCACCCCAGAGCACCCAATTTGCACTGAAAAATGTTGAAAGAAAATAAGTCACGCCCACAGTGTGGTAGTAAACATTTTGGTAGCCCTTCACTTGTCCCTACAATGTCACAATTAATATAAATGTAACATTAACATAGAGAGCCAATTTGGAGTAATTAAGTAGTTTGGGTTAAGACATAAATATTATAAATTGCCTATAGTTACCACGTGGTAAGATGGGTGGCCAATACATTTTACAAAGAAACAAACAAGAGTTTGTGAGTTCTAGTTATATCTTGGGCATAAATAAAGATTTATTATTTATTAATTAGATTTGTATGCCGCCACTCTCCGTGATCCAGTCACTTTCTTTCAGCCCTAGGAAAGAGGCAATGGCAACCCATTTCTGAAAAACCTGACCAAGAAAACTGCAGGGACTTGATTAGGCAGTCTTTGGCAGAAGGGTGTGTATGTGTGTGGGTGTGGGGTGCCATATTGTCATCAACATTTCATTGAAGTTTGAAGCATCAATCAAGCTTTTAAGAAAAAAAATAGTTCAGGTTATAATGTTTGGAAAATATGCAAAAGATGTTTTCCATGCAGCCTAGATAAAACAAATGCAAATTCTACACACCAAAGCTTGTCAAAGGAATCAATCTTAATAATCAATTGAAGAAAACAAAGCTTTAAAATTTCTGTTGCAGAAGCAACATCTCCCAAAAATATATTGATGCTGGGCCAAAAAAATAACGCCGGCTGACTCACCGGCCCCACGGCGATGTTGCTGAAGGGCCGGGCAGACTCGGACCCTTCAGATGGCGGCCGCCATCTTGTTTTCGGCCGAAATCTCGCGAGACGAGATTTCGGCCGGGAATGCCCTGCCCACGTGGCCGGGCATGACGTCGGGTCCGGGCGGGGCCTGCTGGCCCTATTTAAGGGGCAGCAGGCCGGGAAACAGCCTTTTCGCCCGGACCTGGTTGCCTGAGCAGACACTTGTTTGGTGCTGCTCGGCCGCCATTTTGGGTCTCCCTCGTGTTGCGGCCGCCATTTTGTGGCCTACCGAGGGGGCGAAAAGTGCTGTCAATTGTTGCTTGAAAACTTTTCCTGCTCCAAGACGACGTTGAGGCCTTACTCCTCTCCACCTGGGAGCAGTCTTCAGCGATCCCCCTCGGGCCCGAGGGGGACTGGTAACCTCCTCCCGGCTGGGAGGAGGGCGCGGTGGGGGGTGTTCGGTCTGGGCCCCCGGTCTTGGGCGGTTGTTGTTCGGGAGGCCGGATTGCAGGCCTTTAAGGCCTGCCTGCGCAGGGAGGCCTGCCAAGAGCAATATAATACAATAAAGAATAATAAATACTGTATTAATATAAATATAATTATAAATATTATATTACAATAAAGGGGTCGAGGGGGTAGCAGGGGCTTCCCTCCCTTTTTTCTCTGGAACCAGGCCCTAGGTAGGGCCCTGCGGTGGGGGATTTGTGCCTGCCACTTGTTCAGGGGGTTCGGTCCTAGGTTGTTTGGTGGCTCATTGCATTCTAGGGGAAAACCTGTGATGGCTCCTAAGAAGAGGCCTGCCACTGCTCCGATGGCTCCGCCAGCGGCGCGCCCCAGGAGGGCCCTTAGGCCTTCTGCCCGGGCTCGGGCCAGTAGGGAGGGGACTGCGGGGGTGGTCCCTGACCAGGGGGGGGGGTGGTCTCGTTGCCTCCTGCCCCTCAACCTGATCTTTCTCCTGCTATGTCTTGGGCCAGGGTGTTGGAGAGGCTCGACGAGCTCGAGCAGTGGAGGAGCGGTGCGGTCCCCGGAGCGTCCAGCGATCCAGTACCCGCGGCGTTGGGGAGAGATCCGGCGGCGGCCCAGGCTGGGCAGATGGCTCCGTTCGGACGACAGGCCCCGGCAGGGCCTATGGCGGCTTTCCCGGGCCCTGCAGCATTGGGCCCCCCGTGGATGTCATCAACCCCGTACGGGGCAGGTGAGGCTGCACCACACACTACATCACTGTCCTTTCTTCCTCCCCCCGCCCCGGGTTTTCCCCCGGCGGGGGTCGGGAGTGGGTCCAGTTTTTTGGGGGCCTCCGCGGGCACCTGCGGGCAGGTATGGGCCCCGCCGGTTCCCCCTCCGGGGCCGCAGGCGGCCGGTGCTGCCCCGCTGTCCGGGACGGGCCCTGCGGGGACACCTGCGGTGCCAGGTACAGGGGGGTGGGTTCCCCCGGCCCCTCCTGTCATGCCCCCGCTCCCGGTTTTCCCTTATCCTCACGGGGCGGGAGTTTTTGGTGTGGCGGCCAACTCGATATGGGACCCGTTCGCTTGTATTAAAGCGGGGGCCATACCGTGCGGGCTGCCGTCCACCCCTCTAGGATGCCACCTTCACCCGTCGGTCAAGGAGGCTATTTGGCGGGGTGAATACGTGGATCTTTTTTCGCTTTTGAACCGTGAGGTTCCCAAGCAGGAGAAAGAGATTGTCCCGGGGGAGAAAACGAAGAAGACCAAGGTAACGAAATGCTTCAGCTCCTGGCTGTACGCTTTTCTTACCTATGGGTCTGTGGTGATCCAAAGGCAGCCGGCTATGGCCTCTGCCATGTTTAAGTATATAGACTTGATTGCCAGGGCCCACTTTGAATATAAGGGCACCATCTGGCGCCATTATGATAAGGGTTTCCGTATGAGGATGTCAGTGGAGCCTAACTTGCCGTGGGATATGGTGGTCCCGGACCTGTGGTTCCGGGCCACGCATATGTCCGGGAAGGAAGGGTGTGAGCGCACGGATAGTGGGCACTTCATGGAGGAGGAGCCTGGCGCGGCTTCGCCGGCCAAGGCGACTCCTGGTGTGGCTGGCAAGGGGGCCTCGCCCGCTTGTCATGAGTTTGCTGCAAAAGGGGCATGTTTTCGTCCCTTTTGTAAGTACAAGCATGCCTGCGGGAATTGTGGGGGGTCCCATGCAGCTTCAGTCTGTCCCCGCCCCAAGAAAGGGGCGGAGAAGAAGGGCGGGGGTCCAGGAAAACCTCCCCCACCGGCTGGGGGAAAAGGGGCCCAGCCCAATTAATGTATCTGTGCTTGAGGGTTGGTTGTTCGACTACCACCCTCGCCCGAGAGCCGAGTTGCTCTTGAGGGGCTTCTCCGAGGGATTTAGGATCCCTTATGTGGGTGTTAGGAGGGCCTTCATGTCCGACAACCTCAGGTCGGTTGTCGGACATGAGGACATTGTACGGGCTAAGATTCGAAAGGAGGTGGCTGAGGGCAGGGTCCTCGGGCCCTTCCCGGAGCCGCCCTTTCCGAATCTTCGTGTGTCCCCCTTAGGTGTGGTCCCCAAAAAGGCGAGTGGTGAATTTAGGTTGATTCACCATTTGTCTTTTCCAAAAGGGGAGTCAGTGAATGACTTCATTCCTGACGAGCTGTGTTCGGTCCGGTACGCATCCTTTGATGCGGCCGTGGCCATGGTTAGGGAGTGTGGGGTGGGAGCCCTTATGGGTAAATGCGACATTAAGTCGGCATTTCGGCTCCTCCCCATTCACCCAGGCGACTTCGAGCTGCTGGGCTTCCATTTCGAAGGTGGGTTTTACGTGGATAGGGCATTGCCTATGGGCTGCTCTGTTTCATGCTCCCTTTTTGAGAGCTTTAGCACCTTCCTGGAGTGGGTGCTCAGGAGGCGTAGTGGCCTGGGGTCCGTCGTTCATTACCTTGATGATTTCTTGATGGCCGGGCCTGCGCAATCGGAGCAATGCTTTGCTTTGATGCGGGACTTCGAAGCCCTTTGTGCTCAATTGGGGGTGCCTTTAGCCTCTGAGAAGACCGAAGGCCCTGCCACCAGGATTACCTTCCTTGGTATTGAATTGGATTCAGTGGAGCAATCTTCCAGATTGCCCCTGGATAAGTTGATTAAAATCAGGTCCAAGCTTGAGGCGGTCTTGGGCTGCAGGAAGGTTACTCTTCGGCAGCTCCAGGAGTTGGCTGGGATTCTTAATTTTGCCTGTCGGGTAGTGGTGCCTGGTAGGGCCTTCTCTCGCCGGTTGTATGATGCGATGAAGGGGCTAAGTTTGCCCCACCATCGTACCCGCTTATGTGCAGGGGTCAGGGCTGACCTCTGCGTGTGGCGGGAGTTTTTGGAACGTTTTAACGGGTTGTCGTTTTGGCGGCAGGAGCTTCTTTTGGAAGCGGAGCTGCAGCTGTGTTCCGACGCCGCAGGGACTTGCGGTTTTGGGGTAGTGTTAGGTGACCAGTGGTGCTGGTCGGCATGGCCTCCGGAATGGAGCGCCTGTTCATTGGTTAAGGACTTAACTTTTTTGGAGCTTTTCCCCTTAATAGTGGCCTTAGAGCTCTGGGGGGAGCAGTTCAGGGATAAGACTGTGCATTTTTGGTGTGACAATCTAGCGGTTGTCCATGTTGTGAACGCCCTGTCCTCTAAGAGTGATAGGGTGATGCGGCTTGTCCGCCATTTTGTGCACAGGTCCTTGTCTTTGAACGCCTTGTTTTTGGCTAGGCACGTCCCTGGTTTAGATAACGGGGTGGCTGACGCCTTGTCCCGTGGTCAGTTGTCCAGGTTTCGGACCCTGGCCCCGTGGGCCCGAGAGTCGCCAGAGGTGTTTCCGGCCCACCTGTGGAGCCTGGGCGGGCTCTCGAGAGCTGGAGAGACGAGGCCTCCAGGGCGATCGCCTTATCGGTAGCTCCTAGCACCCTGCGAGCTTATCAGCGTGCAGGTAAGGAGTTTGGGGATTTCAGGCGGGGTAAGGGTTACCCCCATTGCTGGCCTGCCCCGGTTGAGCACCTAGCTGAATTCTGTGTCCTGCTGAAGGGGCGTGGCCTTTCAGTGAGGACTATCAGGGCTAGGTTAGCCGGCCTCGCCTTTCTGTCCAAGGCGGGGGGGTTTGGTGATTTTACGGGTGATTTTCGCATCCGGAGGATGCTGAAAGGTTGGGTGAGGGAGCGACAGGGGTTCCCCTCTGACACTCGTCGGGCCCTGACGGTTCAGCAGCTGTCTCTGATTAATCAGACATTTGGCAGTCTGTGCGCCTCTCTTTACGAGGCTCGGCTGTTCAGGGCAGCGACTTGCGTTATGTTTTTTGGGGCCCTCAGGGTCAGCGAGGCAATGGCCTCCTCACAGTCTGACTTGTCGCTCCGCGCCTTCCAGCTCGCTGATCTGACCTTTAGACAGGGGGGTGTCTCTCTTTTGGTGAGACACTCCAAGACAGATCAGTTACACAGAGGGGTTAGACTTGAACTTAGCGCAGCCACCGATAAGTCTGTTTGCCCGGTGGCTGCTTTGCAGCAATTTTGTGTTTTGCGTGGGTCAGGGCGTGGGTACCTTTTTATACACCAGGATGGTTCCCCCCTGACCCGGTATCAATTCTGGGCAATAGTGTCTCAGGCAATGTCTCAGGTAGGCATGGATCCCGCCGGCTACGGAACGCATTCGTTCCGCATCGGCGCCGCCACTAGCGCGGCACTTTCTGGTTTCCCGGCCCAACGGATTCAGGAGATCGGCCGCTGGCGGTCAGCGGCATATTTGGGTTATGTTAGGCCCGCTGAGGATTCTGGGCAGGGTTTAGGCTAGGTAACCTCTCTGTGTGTGTCCTCTTCCAGGTTCCCAGTCCAGGCAGAAACCGACGGCGCTGCTGTGTGGCCACAGCATGGTCTTCTGGGCCGGCCGCTCCGCAGCCAGAAGCGCCATCGGGACCCAGCTGTCGTTGGGACGGTGGGTCAATGTTGTTTGGATGGGCCGGAGGGGTATGCGGTGGGAGGGGCTCCTACCGACGTTGCTGGGTACTCAGCATCTCAGGGCGGTACCCGGCGCTGCTGGGCGGGCGGCTACCCAGGGTCGCGCCCAGATGGGACTGGGTGGTCGGCAGCCCATAGCCGCACCCAGATGGCTGGTCTTGCACCTCGGTGGCAATGACCTATGCCTGCTTGGCGGTCTACCGTTGATCGTCCAGGCGCGCGAAGACCTGCGGCGGCTTCGCACGGTATGGCCCACCACGCAAGTGGTGTGGTCAGAGATCCTTCCAAGGATCGTTTGGAGGGACGCCATTTCCCTTAGGGCCATCCACCGGGTTAGACGCAGGGTGAATAAGGCCGTGGGAAAAACTGTCAAAGAATTAGGTGGGGTAGTAGTGGCCCATCCCCTCATCACCGTAGATCGGCCGTGGCTTTACCGGGCCGATGGCGTTCACCTGTCAGAACAGGGGAACGCCATTTTCTTACAGGACCTGCAGAGGTCTCTGCGTGAGCTGGCGCAGATAGAGGGGGGAGTCGGGGGGCCAAGATAGAGATCTGACCCCCGCTCCGTGGCAGGTTAGGGGCGGAAATCTGGGTGGTTTCAGCAACTGCGCGTTCTCCCTTGGGCATCTTTGGGGATGATTGACAGGTTCTCTCCAAGTCCATGGTGGGTGCTACCTGCGCACTTGGGGGGAACCTGTCTTTGGGTCCCGCTATTGAAGTCCCAGGGTAGGGGTGAGCCGGCGGGACCCCCCTCATGCGAGTGTATGGCAGGGTCTCAGGTGAGGGAGAGGTCCCTCACCTGGACCAGCATCGATTACGCCCATAGTTGCCCAGGAATGTTGACCTTTTACGTCATTTCCGCCCCGGAAGTGTTTGTTTGACCCTGCAGGTCCACTGTTTCCGGGTCATAGTTGAGTATGTTGATTTATGCAAATTTATGCTAATTCATGCTAATTTAATTAATAAATTATGCAAATTTATTATAATAAAAATGACCCAAGTTTAAATCCAGCTCTGGTGTCCGAGTCGTTACTCCGTCTCTTCTGCAATAACGCCGGCTGACTCACCGGCCCCACGGCGATGTTGCTGAAGGGCCGGGCAGACTCGGACCCTTCAGATGGCGGCCGCCATCTTGTTTTCGGCCGAAATCTCGCGAGACGAGATTTCGGCCGGGAATGCCCTGCCCACGTGGCCGGGCATGACGTCGGGTCCGGGCGGGGCCTGCTGGCCCTATTTAAGGGGCAGCAGGCCGGGAAACAGCCTTTTCGCCCGGACCTGGTTGCCTGAGCAGACACCCACCCGCCCTTCCCTATTTTGCAGTGTGCCTAGGGGTCGCCTGCGGGGGCCGAATGGGAATTTTTTGCAGCCTCGCCCATTAGGCCAGGCTGTTTTTTCGCCCATTCCACACTGGGGAGATGGATGTGCGGTTAGGGGGTGTTTTGCATTTAATTAGGTTAATTGGCTTACTTCTGGTCATTGGGTAGGCAGGTTAGGGGCGGAAATCTGGGTGGTTTCAGCAACTGCGCGTTCTCCCTTGGGCATCTTTGGGGATGATTGACAGGTTCTCTCCAAGTCCATGGTGGGTGCTACCTGCGCACTTGGGGGGAACCTGTCTTTGGGTCCCGCTATTGAAGTCCCAGGGTAGGGGTGAGCCGGCGGGACCCCCCTCATGCGAGTGTATGGCAGGGTCTCAGGTGAGGGAGAGGTCCCTCACCTGGACCAGCATCGATTACGCCCATAGTTGCCCAGGAATGTTGACCTTTTACGTCATTTCCGCCCCGGAAGTGTTTGTTTGACCCTGCAGGTCCACTGTTTCCGGGTCATAGTTGAGTATGTTGATTTATGCAAATTTATGCTAATTCATGCTAATTTAATTAATAAATTATGCAAATTTATTATAATAAAAATGACCCAAGTTTAAATCCAGCTCTGGTGTCCGAGTCGTTACTCCGTCTCTTCTGCAATATCTACTTGCCACAATTCAAAGCTAAGCCCAAAGAAAACAGGGACACCTGGAGAAAGTGGCTAATGGCATCTTCATTTCTCTTATTTTTTAAAAAAGGGGAAGAGTCTCATTCTACACCTCTATTGCTTTCTACTAGCTTGGACATAGTCTGACATAGAGGAGGGCGCTTGCCCAGGTTCGCCTGGTACACCAGTTGCGGCCCTATTTGGACAGGGAGCCATTGCTCACAGTCACTCATGCCCTCATCACCTCGAGGTTCGATTACTGCAACGCTCTCTACATGGGGCTACCTTTGAAAAGTGTTCAGAAACTTCAGATCGTGCAGAACGCAGTCGCAAGAACCATCGTGGGGCTTCCAAGATTCGCCCACGTTTCTTCAACACTCCATGGCTTGCATTGCCTGCCGATCAGTTTCCGGTCACAATTCAAAGTGTTGGTCATGACCTTTAAAGCCCTACATGGCAATGGACCAGATTACTTCTGGAACCGCCTGCTACCGCACGAATCCCAGCAACCGATAAGGTCCCACAGAGTTGACCGTCTCCGGGTCCCGTCGACTAAACAATGTCATTTGGCAGGCCCCAGGGGAAGAGCCTTCTCTGTGGTGGCCCCGGCCCTCTGGAACCAACTCCCACCCGGAGATTAGAACTGCCCCCACCCTCCCTGTCTTTCGTAAACTACTCAAGACTCATTTATACTGCCAGGCATGGGGGAGTTGAGATAGCTCTTCCCCCTAGGCCATTACAAGTTATGCATGGTATGTTTGTGTGTATGTTTGGTTTTATAATAGGGGTTTTTAGTTGTTTTTTTATTATTGGATTGTACATGTTGTGTTTATTATTGTTGTTAGCCGCCCCGAGTCTACGGAGAGGGGCGGCATACAAATCCAATAAATTATTAATTATTATTATTCACCGAGGCTGTACTACAGAGCAAAATCCTAAATCACTAGATTTAAAAATCAAGCTTTCTGGTTTTCAGCTGATGAAGATTCTGCATTTACACAGACATGCACCTCTGAAAGGAAGGGAGCAAGGGACCAAACTGGTGGTGATGTCAACTGGGTATGAAAAGTGAGAAGGTCATTGGGCAGACCAACCACAGCACATCGTCATACTTAGATCTACCTATGTGTTACCAGAGGAGGAACCTTGTGTTATCAAGAGGGACTACTTTGCCATTCCATATTTTCAACTCCCATGGCAATCAACTCATCCACGATATTTATCTGTCAAGTGGAGACTCAGTCAAAGAGGATCAAAAATCAGTTTCCTTTGTGAAGCCTCCCCCCCCCTTTTTTTGGTCAACTGCAGACAGCAACACTGCCACTACCTGCAAGCCCTGTCAAGAATCTTCAGCTTGTGTCATGTGGGTATTTGATTAGAAAGACTAATTTTTTTACACTATAATTCTTTAGCAATGAAGCATTTTGTGCCATGACATCCCACTTTCAAACTAGATAGTAATGGCTTGAGATGTTTGGGGTCATTGATTTGCTGTTCACTGAAAAAAAACAATTTGTTTAAAAGCCCATTGTAAATACTCCCCTGACGTTCATGGAAGAGCACACTTTTGCTTTACTAATATAGTTAGGTATCATATGTGCTTCCGCTGTCCTTCTGATCTAATATCAGGGCTCATACATTTTAAAGTTGGCAATGACTATTTACAGATGCATTTGCATGGAACCATGCCAGCAGCTGTTTGTGGGATTGAGCAGGAAGGGAAAATACCAAACTCTTGCAATGCCATTTGGAAACAAACAAAAAACACACTCATTGGGAATGATTTATCTGAGTCAGGTAAAGAACCCCCCCCCCCAATAAATCAACAACATGTGTTGAAATTTTACAGCCCAGCCAAAAAAGTAGGCTATACAATTATCAACTTTTAAGGAATCATTCTTTGTTCTGATTTATATACTATTATGGCTTGATCCTGTGCCATAGCATATGTCACATACTGCAAAGCTTACATTTACCTTGTGATATTGCCCAGATCTTGGCTAACTGCAAGATAAGGAAAGCATAGTTCAAGGATTTGTGGTTTTCAGGAATGTTCCTGTCAATTGAGCAATGATAGAGTAATTCCTCTGCAACATCTTGAGCTATAAACATGAAATGGGTGAGGAAGAAAAATTCTTGATAATTCAGCAGGTATGTATGCTTTTTTCCCCCTGGTACCATTTCTCTGACTTTTGGTTTCAGCAGAAAAACTAGGCACCAAACTACAAATACTTCCCGTTGAAATGTGTTGGAGATAACAAAGAGACCGACTTGGTGACTTATAATTGGGTGATGTTTATTATTTATTTAGCCTTTGACATACAATGTCAGTAAAATCTACACATGCTAGATAAACAATGCAGTCCTGACAGCCTAGAATGCTAGTTCATTCTATTCAGCACTTACACACCTATCCTTGATCCTTCACAGTATGTGTGAACTACCAGTTGCTTTACATCAGCTAATTAGGACACTAGAGTTTCTGGCTCTTCTGGACTCCTCCTCCTGTTTTGCCTTGCCTCATGTCATGATGCCTCACATCCAGCTAGGTCCAGTGCTGGCTTCCTCTCTCAGCAAATACAAATGCAGCTAGGTTTTTCCCTGCTGAAGTATTTATTTATTTATTCATTTATTTATTCATTTGTCCAATACATTTGTCCAATATGGAAGAGAATAGACATGAAGTAATATATATATAAAGATAATATGTAAAAATAGAAAGAAGATATATGAAAGGAAGAAAATATATATGATATATGAGATAAAGGAAAGACAATTGGACAGGGGACAAAAGGCACATTAGTGCACTTATGTACGTCCCTTACTGACCTCTTAGGAACCTGGAGAGGTCAATCATGGATAGTCTAAGGGAGAAATGTTGGGGGTTAGAGGTTGACACTATTGAGTCCGGTAATGAGTTCCACGCTTCGACAACTCGATTGTTAAAGTCATATTTTTTACAGTCAAGCTTGGAGCGGTTAATATTAAGTTTGAATCTGTTGCGTGCTCTTGTGTTGTTGCAGTTGAAGCTGAAGTAGTCGTTTACAATATTGCATGCTTTGAAACTGTTAGGAGGGCAGAGGCTGGGGATCGAGCAAGGAGAGCTCACTCCATCTCGTGGAGTTGGGCTGGAATCACTGGAGTGCAGACCATTTCTGGCCAGCAGTTCCAGAGTAATTAAGCTGTTGTGCCACCCTGTCACATTGGTGATGCAATCTATCATTCATTAAGAATCTTAGGGGAGATCCAAGCTTTTTCCCTTGGCACCCTGCCAATAAGGACCACTTGCCACTTCCTGAATGCAGAAATAGAGGATGCAATTCTCCTCCCAATCTGTAAAGGGTAGGAGAAATGACCTTGAAGACCAGAAGGAAGAACTATTACCAAAAGAATGGTCAGATAAAACAAATCTGAGTCCAAGGCAGTTAAGTTACAGTACATTCAGATAAGCCTCTCCCAAATTGAGACCTAGACCACAAGGCAGACCACCATTTGGTTGAATGCTTAACTGACAAATTTAAAGAAAAAAAACCCAAGCATAAGTAGATTTCTTGGTCAACAAATTTTAGAATAATTAAAGCAATAGAGAAGCAGATATTAAGGAGCAGGAGAAAAAAAATCTGCAAATTATAAATTAGTTTTTGTGTCTAAATCTCAAGAAGCATATTAAACAGACCTTTCCCTACTTGTCACGAAATAAAGGGAAGGAGAGGGGAAATGAATTCAGTCTTACAAAATTTTGTTATTGTGTACTTTAAATAGAAGTGATATTAGCTTACACAACATTGACAGGGGAAATCACTTGTATAAAAATAACAGCAAATCCTACTTCTTTCTAGCATTGATGATGTTGCCTGATTTGATAGTAAAACATCTGTAATAAAACCACCAAGTTCAGAGCGCATTAAGGACCCCACAGTTCATTTGACCTATCCAGATTCCTAAGAGGTCAGTAAGGGGTGAGTACAAGTGCACTAGAATGCCTTCCGTCCCCTGTCCTATTGCTCTCCTATATCTCATATTCCTTTCTTCTATTCCTATATCTCTTCTTCTATTCTTTCATTGATATGTTTTATTCCTATATCTTCTCTTCTTTCTTAGATATATTTTACTATGAGTATCTCCTCTATAACCTTCATCATGTATTTTACTATGTGTATATATATATATATATATATATATACCAACTAAAACTCTCATTGTGTATTGGACAAAATCAATCAATCAATCAATCAATCAAAATATTCTCTTCTAGAATTGAAACATTCCCAGCCCCCTGCAAATACATTCCACCTCCATGTTTTCCATCTTCAACTCATGGTACTTGTGTTCCAAAACGTATTGCCTCACATCCTGGTCAGCACTTCTTTATTTTCCTGCCATCAGAAAAGAGATATAGAAGCATAGACAGCCGCACAAACAGGCTGAAGAACAGCTTTTATCTGCCAGATGTCTGAATGGAAAATAACTTTACAACCACAATTGACTTCCACGGATTTTTTTGTCTTTCACTGTGAGTTGTATTGGGTTGGTGTGTGTGCACGAAGGGAGGCTCAGCCAATCTCATTGTATAAACATTGCATTCTGACAATAAAAGTTTGAATTTGAATTTGACTCAAGCCCTTGAGACAGGATATAAACTCAAAACATGGAACTTTCCTTTCAAAGTTGGATGTTTCATTTTGCTTGATTTTTTTAAAAAATCCCATCAAGGTTTTATTTTAAAAAATGGGGACTTGGAAAAGTGAAAGTATTTTAAGGGTCTACTCTATTTGAAAAGATTTTATTCCTACTGCCAGTTAGATTTCAAGAATAGAGGGGTTTAAATGTATTTCCTCTGTTTGTAGTTCTGACTATATAACCTTCAATAGCAGCTGTTTTAACAATTATCCCTTTTTCTGCTTCTTTTGCATTAAAAATGTTCAAAGTGACTCATTTCAAAGTAAAAGGTCTTTTTTATAAGCCATTGAGAAATGACCATATTCTGACACTCACCACTACATGGATAGTGAACAGTTAAACTGGACCAGAAAGTAACAATAACACAATTATCCTGAGTTTCTCCTCTGTGCTTTTGTGTTATAATATTTTCCAGACTGTGAATTGTATCACAGTTGGGTCTTTCTTTAATAGAAACGTTGTAAAAAAAAAATCTGCATGGGAAAAACTAATCCCATAGGTTGGTGAGGTCAATTAGCAAGAAAGCCATTGTATCTAATAAAAAGGAGAAATAAAATAAAAATAACTACAAGAAAAGATGTCTCCTGAAGTCACTTATTCTTCTCTACATGTTGCCCAATCACTTTTGATAACAATTTTTTTAGGGGCAAAAAGTCATTTTATGAAGCACATTTTTGTATATTTAAAGTGTTTTTCTTTCCCCCCCCAAAATAGTCAGTTACAGAAAAAAGCATGGGAAAAAAATCTGATTGTACAGATAAGCTGTCATACTAAACTAATTTTGGATTGAACCCTACCTACTTGGCCCTGGCTTTTTAGGTTGACATTTTGACATTTGAGCCTTTCCTTACTTCTCCTGCTGAAGTCATTGAGACACTCATATTCAGGGAAGGGCTACCAAAGTTTTTACTACCACACTGTGGACATGGCTTATGCAGGATGCCCTGCATTTTCTTTCAACATCTTTTGGTGCAAATTGGTGCTCTGGGGTGTAGCTTCATTTACGCTACCCCACTGGGTTCCCCCAAATCCAGGCAGAAGCCCACCCCTGCTCATATTCCTAAAATTTCTTTAGTTCTGAAGGTTTCCATCTGTTTCAAAGCAGTATTTCCCACTAGGAAGGTGAGTAAAAACAATGGTATACAGTGTATAAAAAGCATTTAGATTATTAATGGACCTCTGCTCATTTGCTTAAGTTTGAAAATGATGACATAGCTTTGGTGACAGTTCTGATTTTCTTTCCTTGAAGTCCTGTGTTTATAGTTATCCAGATTCAGATTCATACGTATCCTTTGAAATAGTAGCTCTAGGGTGGGAAATGGCTGCTTGGAGAATAAATGTTGCATTTATCATTTATCATTTATTCATCCATTCATCCATCCATCCATCCATTTATTGTTTGTTTGTTTGATTTATATGCCGCCCCTTTCCGAGGACTTGAGTGTGAGTGAGTGTGAGTGTTGCTGAATTGGGAAGAAATCAGGAAGGATGGATGCCTTTGAGTTGTGGTGCTGGAGATGACTATTACACATTCCATGGACTGCTAAAATAACAAACAAGTCCTAGACTAAATCACAAGAAAAATGTCACTTGTAGCCAAGATTACCAAACAGAGGCTGCCTACTTTGGATCTGTCATGTATCCTGACTCACTCAAAAAATCAATCGTGCTGGGAATGATCAGTCATAAAAGGGGCTGACTTAGTACCTGCTGGCTGGACACTATAAAGGACAACCCAAGGATGACCATGATGGATCTGAAGGTGGCTGTGTAAGACAGAGGGGCATGGAGAGTACTGACCCATAAGGTGGCCAAGAGTTGGACACAACTGAATGACTGAAAACAAAGACAAAAGAAGGGGAACTAATATATAATAGGATGCCACTTGGGCAGCCTTTATTGTGGTCCAGGCTATTGGGATGTGCATGTGTGTATCTGTGTGTCCTTCTAAAAGTAAATGGGTACTAAACTCCTGCCTTAAACAGCCTCAACTGTACTGAATTATGCATTTTTGGAGTCAGTCGGTGATCTGCAAAGTTTCATTAGCATACTAACAGTTTAATTATTTTTAGAGTGTTCACTTAAACTAATACATTTAATCTATTTAAAGCTAATGTAGATTGGCAGATATAATTTTAGGCAATACTTTTTCAAAGGACAGATCAGAACAGAAAATTCCCCTTTCGTGATAAAACTGCTGTTCGCTGTTCGATTGACTCAAGTACATGCAACTGTATTAGCTGAAATACTGCTGGTGGACTCTCACGTTAAGTGATCTGTGGGTGGCTTAATGAGTCAGACTTTTATCTGGGAAACATTTAATTAAAATATGATTAATGACCATTGCAATACTGTCATAAAGATTTTTTAAAGTCTTTTAATTCCATCTGTGCTTATTGGATTTAACCAACTTTCCTTCATATTATGTTCTTCAAAATTCTATTTAACCATTTAAGAGTAGAACAAATATTAGCTTAATAATATTGTACATGACTCTGATAAAGCTTTTACCCCTGGCTGCTATTGGAAGAAAGAGGAGAGAGAAAATGAATAAATAAATTAACAAGTAAAAATCATGTTTGACTCTCCAATTTAAAGGCACAATACAACTAAGTTAGATGATTTCTCCAAGCTGAACTCAGATCTGGTGCTACTTAGCTTTTGGGACCAGACAAGTCAGTTATGTGAGAGACAAATGGTGAGGCAAAACAATTAGACCCCATAACCTAGACACACTGTATCATGACAAGCACAAATACATACAATAGAATTCTGTTAAAGAAGTAGTATTGAATAGAGTATATTGGGGTGTCCAAACTCTTAGAACAAGAGGCATGATAGCAAGCTCAGACAGGTGCTAGAGTTAAAAAAAAAAAGCTGCTTAGGCTCAAATCCTGCTAAGACAGGATAGAAAGTAAAGGAAATATAAATTTTCCTAATTAACAAAAAATATCCAGGTTTAAACAAGTATCATATAATATGACAAATATTTCAGGTGTATGTTTAATATGCTTAACTGAATATCTATTTTGAAAAATGTAATGCATATCTGCAAGATTTATGCTTTCAGATAGCCTGTCTTAAGCATATTTTGTAGCAACCCTCGGAATATTTAGGACTGCTATATTTGGCATGAAAAAATCTGGATGGCTATTTAATGACATCAAATTGTACTTGTTGCCACCATTTAGCTGCTGTCTGGGTATCTGTAACTCAGAAAGAGAAGTCCCACTTAATTGCCAAATTATAAATGAAATATGTTAGGACTCTGTCCATAACTGTTGGGTTGGCAATATATTGACTGCAGGTGTTGCCACAAGAGGGAGCTAGAGTTTATAGCTTATTTTTTGGAGTCACCCTCTCTGTTTCTTCTTTGTCTGGCTATTCACTGTTAATGGGTACTCACTGTTAGGTCTGCTCTGCATTTTCTCTGCAATCTCTCTGTATTGTAGTTATGTATATTAGGTAAAATATGTTTAGTCTTGATATCTTTGTTTGGTAATTATGACAAAGACAACTGGTAAGAAAGACTATGTACTTCGTAATAGTTGGATTTATTCATTCATTCATTCATTCATTCATTCATTCATTCATTCATTTGATTTGTATGCCGCCCCTCTCTGAGGACTCGGGGCAGCTCACCACATATAAAAGAACAATGCGATACAAATACAAATACAATAAATATGAACCCACTAATCTAAACTAAAAACCCTATTATTAAAAATCCATCATACCTACTGAACAACCACGTATTATTATTCTGACTTATTATGTGTATGACTTTAGTTTATCTGGATATGTTATTTCTCTAAGTAAACTTTAATTCAAGTTAGTATATCTGTGTGTGGCTGAGTAGTTATTCACAACTAATCTCAACCTTGATAAAGAAGAATTACTCTGTTCATACATTAACAAAAAGTGTTTAGGTGGGCTTTACTGAACTCATAAGATGCTTTTATTAAATATAAATAGGAAGGTACATTTATGTTGAAGGCCATCATGCAATTCTAATTGTAGGAATGAGAAGCAGGTGGGCTTTTAAAAAAGGCAGAAATAGTGAACATATCTGGAGTTACTGATATAAGTATAAGCCTCTCTAATTTCCATTATATTTATATGTGAATAAGCATTGTGATTCTAAGTATAGCCTCTGCAAGGGCGATCTATAAGAAGCAGCACTTAGATATATTGTATTGTTGCCAATAAAACTGCCTATGGCTTTTTTCAGTTGTTCAACTAGAGAAAATAGAACTGTCCTTAGTGGTTTCAGTTACTGATCTTTGCTGGAGGAACAAGGCCTGGAGAACATCCTCCACATAGGTAGGCTATTTGTATGATTTGGAATCTGAACAACTAGAGTAATAAATGTCATGCTCTGTAGCAAGTGTTAAAATTGGATCATTCATGAGTAAAAGTTATGCTGCTCTGAGTCCGTTTTGGAATGAGTGGCATATAAATACAATATGAATGAATGAATGAATGAATGAATGAATGAATGAATGAATGAATAAATAAATAAATAAATAAATGTAAAGTTACATGAGATGGTTTGGTGTAATGGTTAAGGTGCTGGCCTAGAACCAGGAAACTGTGAATTCAATTCCCGCTTTAACAGTGAAAGTCAGCTGGGCAACCATAAGCCATTCAGTCTCATGGTGCTCAAACCTATGTCACAGAGTTGTGGTTGTAGGGAAAATAGGAGGAGGAAGATATATTAGGTATGCTCATCTTCTTGAGTTATTTAAATAATAATATTAATAATAATAATAATAATATTAATAATAATAATAATATATTAGATTTGTATGCCGCCCCTCTCCGAAGACTCCGAATAATAAAGCTGGGATAAGAATCCAATAAAAAAAGAAATAAAACCTAAACAACCCCATGGCATAATATATAACATTTGTTTACCTCCATTCTTAGAGTATAAGGAAAAGTGGGTGTATATACCATTCAGAGAACTTTCCCCCTGATGTGATTAGACAAATACAATGAGTGAAGGCTCCATAAGACTTTACTGATAGACAATCCTTTGGAAGAAAAAAGAAGCAAGCCAAAACTTCTCTATTAACTTGATAATACATTCATATGTATTAGTGTATCAGTGGTAGAATTAATCTGATTTAAACCCCAGACTGAAACCTTTGTATGTGTATGACATATAACAAATATATGCTCCTTATATTGACCTGTGCATTATTTCCTTGCTTCAAATAAGAGAATCAGCTGTATATTCTGTCCATTTTGCTAGACGGGATCCCAGACTAATATGCTCCCATGATAATCTTTATAAAATTTGCTATCCGAAAGTTGTTGTTGTTTCAATTTGTATTCTGCCAAATCTTTCTTGGTAGTTTATAAGATAAAGCATCATAAAACACCCTCAATAAAATGACAGAATGCAAAATAGTTCATCAATCAGAAGGAAAATAACAAATATTACAATATATTCCATAAAACAACTGAACATCATACCAAAGAAATGCAGTGTAAACTGTCAGGGAGAATTTGGCCCAAGGAGAATAACGATTCCTCAGTGCAATATGAACTGAGATCGTGCGTCAATTCAAAATTAAAGCTGAGATCCAATGGAGTTTCTTAGTTGTTGTTGGATCATTAACATTCTATCAGATTTGCTTGCTTGTTTATTCAAATTAGCAAGTTATAAACATGATTTAAAATAGAGATCTGCCATGGGTTATTCTCTAGCAGCAGATTTAGTCCTTTTGAGCTCAAAGTAAACTTTCCAATAAGTATAAACACACGCACACGCACACACCAAATACACTCAATACATAGCTTTTAGGTACTGTCATCAACAGCATGTTAGAATTATTTCTGAAAGGTAGTGATGCTTGCCCAGAGGCTCAGTTGTTACAGCTTTAGTTTTAATTAAAGTTCATTTTGATTAGAAATACGTAAAAAGAACATTGTTTCATCATGCTTGCTCCAATTTAAATAGAGTCTGGATAAACATATTTCATGCAAAATGGTATTCTGCTTGTGCCACATTAATGGAGATATAAAAATGAAGGAAGTGAGGCGAGCGCTCGGGTTTAAAAAGTATTATTTAAACGCAGTGCCATTTTGCAATGAGGCAGTGACTTTATGGTTTTGTGGTTCATAAAAAAAGAACTCCACTTCAGCATCGGAGGGAAAATAATAATAATTCAACTTCAAAGGCCTGATATTCAATTGCACTTCAAACTACTCTGCTATTGATTTTAATTTGGACTTAGGTTTCTGGCTTCCTTCTGTCCCCAATAATAATTTCATTGCAATTACCAGTATTTCATACTATAGTGCTAATGTAATACTGACAATATATGTTACAATAAAGATCTGAAATCCAAACTTTTGCATTATAAAAATAGGGCTTTTGTATGCTTTATTCTCTCCCTTGTTACCAGAACAGTCCCAGTTTTTCCTTTTCTCCCAACTCAGGTAAATTACTGATTTTAATCCCCATTTTTTTGCTTGCTGGGAATTAGCTGTTGAAATGTTGTTCCTGTAATGCACAAGCAAAATTTAGCATTTGAACTCTTTTACTCTCTTAACAAGATCTACAGTATGTAAGGTGTGAATGGATAGTTCTCCCACAAATATACCTCAAAGAATGTAATTAAGCATTGTAATAATTCTTATATGGCATGGTTAATTTATCATATACAAACATACAATAATGACGCTTCTATCGATAGAAAATGGCATTGATATAGTATTGGAATATTGGCAACAGATATTAGTTTATAATACTTTTTCTTCACTGTCATAGGATCATAAATCAAAAAGGTAGACGTTTTACTCAGGCATAATTTATTTAAATTGAAGCAATCTGGAAGGAGTGAAGAGGAAAAGTTAGTTTCCCATATAGTTGGCCTTACATTTGAATAATCTGTATAGTATTGTCTACTAGAATTTTGAAGAAAACTTATCAATTAAGGTTTTTCCTTTTAGAGAACTCTCAGCATGTATCCTGCAGAGAGTGAATTTTTGCCAATATATCTACAGTGGCAAGAAGCATTTGACAGAAAATATTCAACTACAGGTAGTCCTTATCTTATGACCTGTCACTTAGAGTGCCCAGTGGTTCATTTAACAATTTTCATGATCACATTACGACCACCACGTGACCTAATGTAGTCTAATGACCACTACAAAAAGCTTGTAAAGTTGGTTTTACCACTGTACCACTGTTTATCAACTTGTAGCTGTGATGGGTAGGCTCCATGATGTTCGTAAGTCGAGGACTATCTGTAATGTATGAAGCAACTGAGGCTTTTTTTTCTCCATGGAAAGAATGTGCTTACAGTACTGTAGAATTCTTGCACAAGTCTGCTTCTCCTTTACACCACTTCTGGAATTACTGTGGCCATCAGTGTTCTTGTGAAGTTTCATGGTCAGTCCTAGAAGAGCCGTGTAGAAGCAACCATGGATTTTGTAATGGGAAAAGGAACACAAAGTCATTAAGTTCCATTCACCTAAGTACATATTGGTATGGAAAACAACACCTTTTTGCTTCTGAAATGTTGGACATTAATCTGTTGAAGAATTGTTCTGACCTAAAGAATAGGCCACAAAGACAAATCAGATTTCTGTTTCTCCACACATTTGTCGCATTTTGCATTTGTTGCTCTGCTATTTGGCAGGATTTATTTGCTCATGTCTTGGTGCTATTTAAACACTTTGATTCTTCCTCTCAAAAGCAAAAATGTTGGATGATTTTCTCATTATAATTAGCGATCATAAATCTAAAGTGTTAGAAAAGTAAAGCAAGCCTTAAAGTAAGGTGTATGAGTTATGCTCAAAGAACTCTAAAGTAAAAATTCTGTCTGTCTGTCTGTCTGTCTGTCTGTCTGTCTGTCTCTCTGTCTATGTCTCTGTCTGTCCAGACACCTAGTTTACAAGGACACCTAGTTTATTGACTTTTTCTGCAAATTCTTATGTCTATATGAAAGGAAACAAATAAACAGTGGTCATTATTGCATGAAAATCATGCTACTTCTAAGCCAAGTATTTGACTTAAGCATCTTGGGCAAGGTACAAATGATTGAAACCCTGTTTCACTTCAGTAAGATATTTTGATAAGCTCCAAATTCATTTAAGCTTTTGTGTTGACTAGTGATGGGCAAACCCAACAGTGTTCGGGTTCGGCAAGTTCGGACGAACTTTACACAAAATTCAGCCAAACCCGAACCAAACCCAAACCCGAACGGGGAATCCCACCAAGAGATTCTGGGGGTGGAGCTTTGATGTCACGTATACCGGCAGGTTGCTAAGGACGCCAAGGTGATCACTTCCTGGATTCCATGCCGGTGACGTCAAAGCTCCGAATGCCGAATGCAACAGCAAACATTGCCCGAAGTTTCAAAAAATTTCGTGTTCGGCATACTGAACACCGCAAAATTCAGTACAGACCCAAATTGTGCGGGTTTGGTTCACCCATCACTAGTGTTGACATAGTAGATACCAATCTTAGCTAGTCTTGAAATAGCTAAACTATGCTAGAGCTGCCTGGTCAGTACTTGAATGGGATGACATTAGGAAACCCCAGGGCTTCCTCAGAAGTTGGGGGGTGGGGATGGCAGAAGTAACCTGGCAAACCTTCCCACCCATTTAAAATAATGACATGTCTATATTCATATAGTCCCCATCAGTTCAATTTGATTCAAGGTATTTTACATTTATGATTATGATTAAAGGGTTGTCGTAGCATTTATCTGGCTTGGTCCTTTATTTAAATCAATGTTATTAGTGTTTTATACCCCTAAACCCATCCTCATCAGAAAAACTGATAGGTTCTTGCCCTCCAGAAATTGTTAATTTAAATTCTGATTGCAGAGAATACAATGAGAATCGAGAGGGGTGGCTTATCCCTTTCCCTTTCGCTCCCCTTTTTGTGTATAACATAGATTGACATCCTTTTGCTAATACAGTGAAATCACTAATATAATTACTTTTCATCTAGTATTATCGTCAATAAGTATAATATACATTCATGGTAATGCAATTAGGAGCAACTTCATGAATAAGAGATCTGGTAATGAAATGAACAGAGTTACTGGGAAACGTTGCTGCTGCTTTCTAACTATGTGGTATATCTCAAGAACTACTTTAATTTCACTCTTGGTACCAAGTCAAAGGAACTGATAAGAGTCATGCCACTGCCTGGAACTGGGTATTTTCTTGGCCTTCCATCTTTCTCTTTCCCTTTCTCATATGCATATTGCAGACATTATAAAGTCTGCTTTGTTTTTATCTCAGTTATTAATTGGGAACCCAGATGTAGCTTTGCAAAAGATTTGACCTTCCCACTCAAAATTATATATCACTCATTCGGCAGTGGCCATTGGGGCTAATTTATGCTAGAAAAGTTTAAATATTATTTTAGATATTACTTCTTGAAAATGAAGTATGACTGCTGTATATTAAAGTAAGCGGGTAGCAATAGCAACAGCACAGTATATACCACTCCATAGTAATTTATAGCACTCTCTAAGCAGTTTACAGAGTCAGCATATTGCCCCTAAGAACCTGAGATCTTCCTTTTACCAGCCTCACAAAGATGGAAGGCTGAGTCAATATTGAGCCGGTCAGGATCGAACACCTGGCTGTGAGGAGAGTTACCCTGCAATACTGCATTCTAACCAATGTACCACCAGAACTCCTGGCCACCATGGCATTACCTTCCTGCACCACCAGGGTAATTGCTGACATGGACAATAAAAAGACATAACATGTTCAGTGAGATCTCATATAAATAGAACACATTGTATAAAAGACTAGGGATTCTTCTATCTGTAAAATGAGAGAAAGACAAATTGAAATGGGCAATTGTAGATTTGTGCAGATTATGGTAATGGAAGGAAATGCATTTTCTTTTATCTAAATTTTCTAAATAGGGACAGCATAGATGACAATAAAGGGCATCTATAGGGAGACCAGTTGATTAGATGGTGATCCATCCAAAGCATTCATTATGCAGAAAAGCACTCTCTGGTGATTTCTTTAATTAGGGATTGCGTATTTTTGTGTGTGTGTTAACAACAACAACAACAACAACAATAATAATAATACTTTTTTGCAGCAGCTGAGTATGTGATCGATTGTTTCATCTGCAGACTCTGTAAAGAAACAGATGCAACAATCGATCACATACTCAGCTGCTGCAAAAAGATCACACACACTGACTACAAGCATAGACATGATGCTGTGGCACAGATGATCCACTGGAACTTATTATTATTATTATTTCCCAGTGGCAAAAAACTGGTGGGATCATAAGCCCGAAAAAGTGGTCGAAAATGAGCAAGCAAAACTACTGTGAAATACGAAGATCTAAAAATTGAGCTGCAACGACTCTGGCATAAGCCCGTGAAAGTGGTCCCAGTGGTACTTGGCACGCTGGGCGCAGTGCCAAAGGATCTCAGTGGACATTTGAAAACCATCGGAATTGACAAAATCTCCATCTGTCAATTACAAAAGGCCGCTTTACTGGGATCGACAAACATAATTCGCTGCTACATCACTCAGTCTTAGGTGCTTGGGAAGCATCTGACTGGTGATGAAATATGAAATCCATGGTGATCTCGTTTGCTGTGTTCTATTGACATAATAATAATAATAATAATAATAATAATAATAATAATAATAATAATATTCAGGCTGGGTTGGGACCTCGTCAAAATGTCACCAAGATACTAGCAATCTTACATGGAAAAATGCCCAAATACACCAAGACCTGCAAACCTATACCTGTGAAAATCTACAAATACACACACACACAAATACAGATATATAGACACACACAAACACATTGGTGTATGTATGTGTATGTGTGTAAATGTATACATACATACATACATACATACATACATACATACATACATACATATATTTGGGTGTGAGTGTATAATCTTTGGATGTCTTTGATAGTGAAAATCAATATTAGAAAAAAGGTTTAATATTACTAAATTTCAGTACATTATCCTTTAGTCTAGGTTTGTAAAATTTACAAATGTTTGTTGCCTAGTAATTGAAAAGCTATAGATGACCACTCTACCATTAGTGAATGGTAAATAAAACCTAATTATAAAATAAGCCTGCTTTTTGATGGATGATAGAACCCATCCATTCACCCATTTATCCATCCATTCATTTTAGTTTCATGGATCTTCTTGCTACTGGAGAATAACAGTCCCAGAATACTATTTAATAGGAAAAAAAAACCCTGGCTTTTGAGCACATGAAGCTAAACTAACTGAAACCATCAGACAGATAACAACCTTTAAGATTTTCATTGGAAGAAAGATTAATTGAAGAAACAAGTCTAGTAACACACACACACACACACACACACACACACACACACCTTCTTTCTTAACTAGACACAAGAACAGTTTTTTCCCGAATGCCATCACTCTACTAAACAAATAATTCCCTCAACACTGTCAGACTTTCTACTAAATCTGCACTTCTATTCTACTAGTTTTTCTCATCATTCCTATCACCCATTTCCTCCCATGTTGACTGTGTGACTGTAATTTGTTGCGTATATCCTAAGATTTTTATTAATATTGCTTCTTCATTGCTTATTTGACCCCTATGACAATCATTAAGTATTGTACCACATGATTCTTGACAAATGTATATTTTATTTTATGTACGCTGAGAGCATATGCACCAAGATAAATTCCTTGTGTGTCCAATCACACAATAAAAATTCACAATAAAAATTCTATTCTATTTTATTCTATTTGCATATAAAATCTCCGATGCAAAAAGCCTCACATAATTTGGATAAAAATTAATTCTTCTGCCAGATACTGATGTGATAAAAATTATGTTGGCAATCTTGAACATTAACCAGTTTTCAAATACTGCTTTGTTTTATGATATTGTTTTCCACTCAAATCATATTTATAGTAGAGAATTAAAATAACTGAAAAGAAACAAATAATGTGTCATTCAGGTAGATGAAGCAATGACTAAAGATGTAAATCTAATAATGTATGTTAGGCAAATGAGGATTTACTACATTAGTAATTTAATTTTGAAAAAAAATACAGAAGAGATGAGTAAAACTGAAAAAAAATCAATATTATTGACATGTATATACTGTAAATGTAACGGTAATTATATTAAAGGGGTCAAACTGTGTAGGAATGTATACTGAAAGAGCATAACCTGTGTCAAGACTCAATGTTTATATTTATTTATCTGTTTATTTTATTATTTTTTTATGCTACCCATCGTCCCTTAAACTGCAACTCTGGATACCTTACAGATTATAAAAAGACAAATAGAGAAACTATTAAAATATTAAAACTATGAAAATTGAAAATATAAACCTATAAAAAAAACCAGGAAGCAAACAGTATGGGGAAAAGACCTTCTTACTCTGTCAACCACTCTTGGGATCCCAAACCAACCAGCTAAACTAAGTTTAATGCCTTTCTCAAAGACCAAAATGGTAAGACCAGTCCTCACCTCTATTATTTATTTTATTTATTAATTTCTTATGCCACCCACCCCTCCCTAAGGTGACTCTGTATGATTTACAGAGTATAAAAAGATAAATAGAAAAGCAACAAAATATTTAAAATTATACTGAAACCAGAACTAAGAGATGGACAGCATGGGAATGAAGTCTTCTTACCACATCGGACACCTCCAGCAGTGAGTGCCCCCTTCAGGGTCCAAGGCAACCAGAAAGTCCTCGGAGAGGGGCAGCATACAAATCCAATTAATAAACAATAAATAAAAGCCAAGTTTTAATACTCTTCCAGAAGGCGAAAGAGTGGAAGCAGTTCTCACCTCTGTGGATAGTGTGTTCCACAGGGATGGGGCCACAGTTGAAAATACTGTTCTCCCTGATCTCACCCTCTAGTATTTCTTAGTAGACAGCACTTGTAACTAGCAGGAGTGGGGCAGGCTAATCCCATTGGGGTGAGACGGCTTTTCAGATATACCCCAAATCTCTTGATGCTATTTGGACACACTTTGAAATTTTGTAGAGGAGCACAGAGATGACCTTGGAGAAGGTGGGCGGGAGTGTTGATAAAAAACATAAATTTATCCCAGGAAAACAAGAAAGCAGGAGAAAGAAATTTAAGATTATAACACCCTGACTTTCTTTAGTATAAGACAGGGAGATGGAAGTATGCTGTCAGGCTTTTCAAGATTCTGTTAGTATACATCAGTAAAACAGAGTTCTAGTAGAATTTTTGGAGTCTTTTTATTATTATTTTATTAATTTTGTTTTTTGCCCATCTCACCTCGACTTGACCTACGTTATTTACTTGATCTATCTTGACCAATCTCTAGCCATGTTCCGCCTTTGAAAGAGTTCAGCCCCTCAGCGGAGAAGGTGCTACAGAGTGATCTAAAGTGATCATAGCTAAGATCTAAGTGGTCTAAACTATTGAGAAATGGAGTATGGAAAGCAAGGATTTTTTAATGGTCTTGTGAAGAGGTGAACACATTGAGGGTCAGGATGGCAGTCTTGGGAAAATGTTTAGATATATATCTTCAAACTAAGAAATGAAATGTATTAATATTTATTTGAGGAAAGGCATAAGGTCTAAGACAGTGTTTTTCAACCAGTGTGCCGCGGCACACTAGTGTGCCACGAGACATGGCCAGGTGTGCCGTGAAGCTCAGAGAGAGAAAGGAAGAGAGAGAGAGAGAAAGAAAGCAAGAGAGAGAGAGAGAAAGAAAGCAAGAGAGAGAGAGAGAAAGAAAGCAAGAGAGAGAGAGAAAGAAAGAAAGAAAGAAAGAAAGAGAAAGAGAGAGAGAAAGAGAGAGAAAGAAAGCAAGAGAGAGAGAGAGAAAGAGAGGGAGGGAAGGAGAGAGAGAGAAAGACATAGAGGGAGGGAGAGAGGGAGAGAGAAAGAGAGCAAAAAAGAGAGGAAGGAAGGAAGAGAAAGAAAGAAGGATGGAGAGAGAGAGAAAGAAAGAGGAAGGGAGAGAAAGAGGGAGGGAGAGAGAAATAGTGTGAAAGGGAGGAAGAGAGAGAGAGAATTTTTTTGTCCAAACTTTTTTTGGCCGCCTCCCCCCCAGCTCAATGTGCCCCAGGGTTTCGTAAATGTAAAAAATGTGCCACGGCTCAAAAAAGGTTGAAAATCACTGGTCTAAGGAGTCTAAGGAGAAGGGTGGCATTAAAAAAGTGAATGAATAAATAAATGAATGAATGAATGAATGAATGAATTAATGAATTAATGAATGAACAAATAAATAAATAAATAAATAAATAGTAGTGTACACATATTTATCGAGTGTGATTTCAATACGCAGTTAGCATATTTAAGAAACATTTTTGGTAAGCTAGACAATCTTAATACCTCCCTGGAAAGTGGTGATGATAATACTCTGGAACTCAGTGACAAATTAAAATCATTTATTAAAAAAACCTGAGCTGTGGAAGAGCAGAATAGAAAATGCAAATTCAGACATGTTTCCCACATTAAAACAATTTATTGAGAGCTCCAACACATAAATTAATGAGGATGTAAAGATCTGTATTTTAAATCACCTTCGTGAAATTATGCTTTCAGAACTATTTCTCTGATGTGGAAATTAAAGAAGTCTGAATTAGGTATCCATTCAATACTAAAGTGATAGCTGACCCAGTTGCTATTACTAGGAAAGGGCAATTGATGCCTTTTCTAACACATTGAAATTCACAACATGTCTCTCCCTAAATTTTGGATCAGTGTCCAAAATGAGTATAGTGAATTAAATGAGAAGATCCTGAGTTTTGGGATTCCATTCTAAGAATCAAGATTGTCCCCAGTTGCTTCTAAAAAGAGTAAATATTGAGCCCAACTAAATGTGAAAAGAGAAATGAAAATGGCTATCTCATAAATAACGCTAGGGTTTGGTGAATTTTGCAAAGATAAGCCAGCTCATTCATTCCAATATAAAATAGCATCCAGATGTATTCTTTTGTTTATTTCTAATGAAAAAGTTCCATGTTATTAAATTGTCAGTTTATCTGATTGGTCTATTTGGTATGAATATGTAATTATTAAAAGTAAACAGAACATTTTCTTCCTGTCGACTCCGAACCCAATTAAAAACATTTGTTTTGGGGAAGTGGTGATACAAAGTCATTTATTATTTTAGGAGATAAAGGCAACACACTTTTTTTTTTTTACATAGGCAACTGTTATTCACAGATACCACCTCAGGAGAAAGGGAGAATTTACAGTCCACCTGTAATGAGTTGTTTCACACTCATCAAGCTCCTGAAGTCCTTCTGGATGGTCCTTCTGAAATCCTCTCTCCATTTCAGTCTGATTAATATGCAGCTTTCTTAATGATAGGCTAACTTTTATGCAAGCCAATTTATGAATGAAAAACAATGGATGAGAAAAATGACGGAGATAGCAAAATTAACTGCCTTAATCAGAATTAAAGATATATTCCTTAATTTAATCAAAAGAATACACCTAATTTTGTTTCTATTGCTTTTAGACTTTATTCTTGAGAGAGAAAAAATGAAATTTTTATGTTAGGATTTGCTGATTAGATTGGATTGTTGCTACAGAAATGGCTAATATTTATTAAGCATGTAAAAGCAAAAAAGTTGAGCTTGTAATTTTGCTTTGTGTTTAATTGCACCGAAAAATGTTGGAAGCCAATGCTTTCCCGAACCCATCACTTTGCTAAACAAATAATTCCCTGAACACTGTCAAACTATTTACTAAGTTTGAACTACTATTAATCTTCTCATGGTTCTCATCATCCATCTCCTCCTACAATGACTGTATGATTGTAACTTTGTTGCTTGTATCCTTACAATTTATATTTACTGGTTCCTAATATGATTTGATTGCTTATTGAACCCAGATTATTATTAAGTGTTCTACCTTATGATTCTTGAAAAACGTATCTTTTCTTTTATGTACCCTGAGAACACAAGCACCAAGACAAATTCCTTGTGTGTCCAATCACACTTGGCCAATAAAAAATTCAATTCAATTCTTTTCTTTTTCCTTTTATCATCACATCTCCTTTCCTTTCCTGTTTCCCTACTAGCTTTATTTTCATTTGTGTTTTATATTATTATAATCTTAATAAAATAATAATAATGAAGAACAATCAAGCTATCTATTCTGTCAGATTCCACTCTTTAGGTTTATTTATTTATTTATTTTATTTATTTATTAGATTTGTATGCTGCCCCTATCCGTAGACTCGGGGCGGCTAACAACAATATTAAAAACAGCATATAACATTTAAAAACAGCATATAATATTTAAATATTTAAATAACTAAAAACCCTTATTAAAAACCAAACATACACACAAACATACCATGCATAAATTGTATAGGCCTAGGGTGGAAGGTATATCTCAATTCTCCCATGCCTGACAACAGAGGTGGGTTTTAAGAAGCTTAAGAAAGATGAGGAGGGGGGGGCAATTCTGATCTCTGGGGGGAGTTGGTTCCGGAGGGCTGGGGCCACCACAGAGAAGGCTCTTCCTCTGGGCCCCGCCAAATGACATTGTTTAGTTGACTGGACCTAGAGAAGGCCAACTCTGTAGGACCTAACTGGTCGCTGGGATTCGTGCGGCAGAAGGTGGTCCCAGAGATATTCTGGTCCGATACCATGAAGGGCTTTATAGGTCATAACCAACACTTTGAATTATGACCGGAAACTGATCGGCAACCAATGCAGACTGCGGAGTGTTGGTGTAACATGGGCATATTTAGGGAAGCCCATGATTGCACTCGCAGCTGCATTCTGCATGATCTAAAGTTTCCGAACACTCTTCAAAAGTAGCCCCATGTAGAGAGCGTTACAGTAGTCGAGCCTCGAGGCGATGAGGGCATGAGTGACTGTGAGCAGTGGCTCCCGGTCCAAATAGGGCCGCAACTGGTGCACCAGGCAAACCTGGGCAAACACCCCCCTCACCACAGCTGAAAGATGTTTCTCTAATGTGAGCTGTGGATCGAGGAGGACACCCAAATTGCAGTCCCTCTTTTAGGGGGTCAGTGATCCCCCCAGGGTGATGGAAGGACAGATGGAATTGTCCTTGGGAAAACCCACAGCCACTCCGTCTTATCAGGATTGAGTTTGAGTCTGTTGACACCCATTCAGACCTCAACAGCCTCCAGGCACCAGCACATCACATCCACTGCTTCGTTGACTGGACATGGGGTGGAGATGTACAACTGGGTATCATCCGCATACTGATGATACCTCACCCCATGCCCTTGGATGATCTCGCCCAGCGGTTTCATGTAGATATTACATAGCAGGGGGGAGACCCCTGAGGCACTCCACAAGGAAGAACTCTAGAGGTCGACCTCTGACCCCCCAATAACACCAACTATGACTGACCGGAGAGGTAGGAGGACAACCACTGAAGGACAGTGCCTCCCACTCCCAACCCCTCCAGTCGGCGCAGAAGGACACCATGGTCAATGGTATCGAAAGCCGCTGAGAGGCCGAGAAGCACCAGGACAGAGGATAAACCCCTGTCCTGGGCCCGCCAGAGATCATCCATCAACGCAAACAAAGCAGTTTCCGTGCTGTAGCCGGGCCTGAATCCTGACTGCTGAGGGCCTAGATAATCGGCTTCTTCCAAGGACCACTAGAGTTGGAGCACCACCACCTTCTCAACAACCTTCCTCATAAAGGGAAGGTTGGAGACTGGCCGGTAGTTGTTAAGAATGGCTGGGTCCAGGGAAGGCTTCTTGAGGAGGGGGCGCAAAAGTGCCTCCTTGTAGAGATCCAGAAAGGACGCCTTCCCCAAAGAAGCATTGACAATCTCCTGGACCCAGCTCCATGTCACCTTCCTGCTGGCCAAAACCAGCCAGGAGGGAGACGGATCCAGTAAGCAGGTGGCGGAACTCACAGCTCCAATTGCCTTGTCATCAGGTGTCACCAGATCAAACTCTTCCCAGACAGATGGACAAGTACGGCCCCCAGTCACCTCGACTGACTCATTGTCAGTCGACTCTGTTATCCAATTAGAGTCAAAGTCCTCCTGGATCCGAGTGATTTTATCAGCGAAAAACATGTCAAAATCCTTGGCACTACTCTGTAACAGTTCCCCAACTCCCCCCTGGTTAAGAAGGGAGCGGGTCACCCTAAACTGAGTGGCCGGGCGGGATTGCTCTGATGCAATCAAGGTGGCATGATATGCGCATCTTGCCGCCTTGAACGCCACTTTGTAAGTCTTAATATGAGTTCTTACAAGCGTTTGATCAGATTCGGATTTACTCTTCCTCCATCTCTAGATGTCTCTTCTGGCGTTTCAACTCCTGGAGCTCCTCGTTGAACCATGGAGCCTGACAGGATCTAGTGCTGTGGAGAGGTTGCAATGGCACAATCCGGTCAAGAGCCTCTGCTGCAGCCTTGTTCCAGGCCTCAGCAAGAGACTCTGCCGAACTGTGGACGAGTGCATCTGGAATAACCCCAAGCGCCCTCTGAAAGTCCTCTGGGTCCATCAGGCGTCTGGGGCGGAATCACCTAGTCGATTCCGCCTCCCTGCAGGGAAGAATTGGAGCCAGGAAAGCAAAAGTAACATAAAGTAAATGTTTATACTATATTTTACACTTTAGATTTACTTGAATGTACATTTGCTGTGTATATATGATTTCCATTTCTGTGTTAAGTTATGCCATTTTTATTTCTTTTAAAACATATTGGGGGCATTTATATTCCAAGTGTTTCCTAACAAAGACAAAACCAATACTGTACATCAATCAGTTTTATGCTTTGGTGCAGCTAATAACTAAGAATACTTTGCAAATATGCTCCACATTACATTTGATATTCTCTATTCTCTCCATTTTATTTTAAATGCAGAGCTTGCCATAATTTATAAATTCTAATAAAGGCATTTATGTTAAAACAAAAACCCCAAAACCCCAGATGTGTATAATCTATTTTCATTATTTTATTTGGAATTACAGAACTGAAGTTTCAGAATCCAGAATAGGCAACCTATTCCTGTTTCACTTAGAGTCAGATTAAAACCACTTAATTACAAAATGGAATTAGGTGCCAGGCTTGGGCCCAATGGCTAATGACTGCATGGGGAACTGCCCTCCATCTTGGCAAGCCCCTATGACAATACAGTAGAACCCCGACTTACGAGACTAATTGGTTCCGGAAGGAGGCTCGTAAGTCGGAACGCTCGTATGACGAAACATTGTTTCCCATAGGAAACAATGTAAAGTCAATTAATCCGTGCAACAACAAAAAACCCGCTGCCGCCGAACGCGGAAGTTAGCGTTTGGCTTCAGGAGACAGCTGCAAAGTGGCGCGGGTGTTTTAAAATGTTGCAGCCGGCCTGGGGGGCTCGGGGGCTTCCCCCCGAGCCCCCCAGGCTGGCTGTGACATTTTAAAACACGCGCGCCACTTCGCAGCTGTCTCCTGAAGCCAAACGCTAACTTCCGTGTTCGGCTTCAGGAGACAGCTGCGAAGCGGCGCGGGTGTTTTAAAACGTGGCAGCCGGCCTGGGGGGCTCGGGGGCTTCCCCCCGAGCCCCCCAGGCCGGCTGTGACGTTTTAAAACACGCGCACCACTTTGCAGCTGTCTCCTGAAGCCAAACGCTAACTTCCACGTTCGGCTTCAGGAGACAGCTGCGAAGCGGCGCGGGTGTTTTAAAACGTGGCAGCCGGCCTGGGGGGCTTGGGGGCTTCCCCCCGAGCCCCCCAGGCCGGCTGTGACATTTTAAAACACGCGCGCCACTTCGCAGCTGTCTCCTGAAGCCAAACGCTAACTTCCGCGTTCGGCTTCAGGAGACAGCTGCGAAGCGGCGCGGGTGTTTTAAAACATGGCAGCCGGCCTGGGGGGCTTGCCAGCACCCCAGCGAGCCCCCCAGGCCGGCTGCAACCTTTTAAAACACGCGGGATACGAGCGCCAAGGAGCTGTCTCCTGAAGCCGAACGCGGAAGTTAGCGTTCGGCTTCAGGAGACAGCTCCTTGGTGCTCGTATCCCGAATGTGAGCTCGGGAGGCGAACAAAAATGTCGCTCCCCTCCCAGCTCTTATCTCGAGTAGCTCGTAAGTAGAGCTGCTCGTATGTCGAGGTTCCACTGTATATAGCTTTTCCGGGGATATTGAAATGAAGTCCCTAATCCTATCCACCCAACATACGCATAATAACTATACAGTAGTACCTCTAGATACGAGTTGAATTCGTTCCAGAAGGGAGCTTGTATGTCGAACAACTCGTATCTGGAACAAATGGTTTTAGACTTTGTTTTTCCCCTCCAAGATAACCAGAAGCAAGGATTCTTGCGCCACCTAGTGGACGCTCAGCTTGTATCCCGAATTTGAGCTCCTGTCTCGAAAAGAAATTTCTCTCCCCTCATGGCTCATATCTTGGAATACTCGCATGTGGAGCAGCTCGTATACTGTATACTCGTATACAGGTACTACTGTATTATGTTTGTATTTATATGAATGTTATACGCATTGTCTAGGATCCAAATTTGTCTAGGTCAGCGGTAGGCAAAGTTGGTTCTTCTATGACTTGTGGACTTCAACTCTCAGAATTCCTGAGCCAATTATGCTAGCTCAGGAATTCTGGGAGTTAAAGTCCACATGTCATCGAAGAGCCAACTTTGCCTACCCCTGATCTAGGTGATTCAGGTCCATACCGTTAACTTGGCAACCATACAGAAGTACTTTGCTACTTCTTTCTCCAATAATACAGTATTTTTTGATTTTGCCAAATCAGCATTTCCTGATTTTGATTTATTTTTTTAAAAAAATGCTTTGCTAAATAGGTTGGCATTCCTTCTTCTTTTACAGAGCCTCATCTGGTTTTGGCCTCATCTGTCTGACCCCTCCTTGTTAAATTTTTCAGTCATGAGCTCCCAGTCCCACTGGCATCACAGGTTGAGGTCACTAAATTGTTCCACTCCATCAGTGTGATAATCTTCTAGAAGTGGGGGGGGGAGTCCCTTTAGCTTAACTAGCAATAATACGTTATTATGACTGAACAATACTGTATAGACTGGTTTTTCTTTCCAATTAATGTATACTTACATCTGAACAATGCACTATAGTGAAATTATAGCTCTGCAGGTCAAATCTACTAGCTGGGGATTTTTGCACTTAATCTTACATTGAGATTTTAAGACTATCCCTGACAGCTAATGAGAAAATACCAGGAAAATTAAGAGTGTACAGGCATTGGCTTCTAATAGGTTTAAGGTGCAATAAAAAGCCAAAGAAAGAAGTCATTAAATAGTAGAATCTCACAGTTGTGCAACCAAGCATCTGAGAGCTGCAAGAAAAAAATAATAAAAGGGGTAGCATCTCTATATAGAGGCCACCAGAGTCAGATCAACAGAAGACTTGGAAGAAAAAAAAATACTTTGAAGCAGAAAGAGTACGAACAACAGTCAGTATCAATGCCTTGAAACTACTGGGCTGCAGCAAGGTTTAGGACAGGCAACGATTCACCAGAACATGCTGGGTCAAAGTCTTGAGGGACCAGCACAGATGAATCTTGGACACACCAGGTGTAAATGAGAAGGGCATTTCTGTCCTTGTAAAAAAGAAAGATGCAAGTCACCAACATACCATGTTTTTTGGAATATAAAATGCATTTTTTTTCCTCCCTAAAAGAGGCTGAAAGTTTGGGTGCATCTTATACTCGAAATGTAGCTTTTTTTCAAATCTTTTTTTTTCAGCCCTAACTAGGTACTAATGATATTCCCAGCTCTTATCTTGCAGGCTCTTTCATTGTTACGCTCTGTGAATAATGTTTTTTCCAGTCCTAAGTCTTTGCAGGCTTTTTTCCCCATATTGCTCCGAATATGTTTCTTTTCAGCCCTAATGAGGTGCTAATGATGTTCCCAGCTTTTTCTGGCTTGCAAACTCTTTCATCTTTACTTCCTCCGAATAAGGTTTTTTTAAGCCCTAACGGGGGGGGGGGGGGGGTATGTGTGTGTAAAACAATGTGCTGAAGCTGACCAGACTAAAGATGCTAGCCAGATGAATATCTGATAGGCAGTAGGCAGATTTTTTTCTCCTATTTTCCTCCTCAAAAGGTGTGTGTTATACTCCGGTGCATCTTATACTCCAAAAAATGTGGGGTAACTAACAGAGTAAATCCAACATTTTTACTGTTTAGAATATAGTGTGAGATAGGAATGGATAAGATGAAATGGATATATTTTGGCTTTGGAGTAGTATGATGAGGAAATATGTAGGGAATTAAGGCGAGTTAATCAGGATTAGTACATTTTACCAGCATTCTGTATCCTTTTTTCCAGAGATCCATTAATTGTAATGAAACTGGTGTGTGCCAAATGCTGAGTAAAGTATAGTATAGTATAGTATAGTATAGTATAGTAGAGTAGAGTAGAGTAGAGTAGAGTAGAGTAGAGTAGAGCAAAGCAGAACAGAACAGAACAAAACAGAACAGAATTCTTTATTGACCAAGTGTGACTGGACACACAAGGAATTTGTCTCTGATAAATAAACTCTCAGTGTACATACAAACAACAACAAAGTGTTAAGTCATAGATCAAAAATCATAAGAGACAACCATAAGATACAAACAACAATTGATAAATCCTAATATACCAATAGCAGAATATAATAGGAAAGATGAGAAAGATGACAAACAGAGATGGGATGCAGCAGGTTCTGACTTGTTCTAGAGAACCGGTAGTGGAAGTTTTGAGTAGTTCAGAGAACCGGTAAGTTGCACCTCTGACTGGCCCCACCCCATCTATTCTCTGCCTCCTCCTGATTGGGAGGAAATTGGGATTTTGCAGTAACCTTCCCCTGCCACACCCACCAAACCACGCCCACCAAGCAATGGCCACAGAACCGGCAGTAAAAAAAAATTGAATCCCACCACAAGGATAATAGCAACACACCTACTACATATTTATTTTCTATTTTGCAAAACGATAAAGTCACTGTTTTGACTTTGAATTTTAGTCTCTATGTGAGCCCTGGGTTAATAGAGTAGAAATTGCATTTTTTTTCCCTTGAAGAGGAAAAAAAAAGGGTAGTATAGCATTTTGTATTGAAAAATTAAAAAGTCACCCTTAAAAAGATGAATTTGGTATTGAAGAAGACTCCTGAGAATATCATAGATAAAAATAAGCAAATGGATAAAATAAGCAAATTGATCATAGAACAAACCGGTACAGTGTTTCTCATTAAAGGCTCAAATTATCATATTTTGATACATTATGCAAAGACCAAAGGTCTATAGTACTGGGAAAGATAGAAGGAAAACGATAACCAGGATTAAAGTGGATGGACTCATTTACAATGATCCATCTTTCCCCCAACTAACTTCAGATTGTGTCCCCTTGTTCTTGTGTTCACTTTCCTATTAAAAACACTTCCCTCCTGAACCTTATTTAACCCTTTAACATGATCGAAACATTTAAATATGTTAAAAGGTTAAATAAGGTTCAGGGGGGAAGTGTTTTTAATAGGAAAGTGAACACAAGAACAAGGGGACACAATCTGAAGTTAGTTGGGGGAAAGATCAAAAGCAACGTGAGAAAATATTATTTCACTGAAAGAGTAGTAGATCCTTGGAACAAACTTCCAGCAGACGTGGTTGGTAAATCCACAGTAACTGAATTTAAACATGCCTGGGATAAACATATATCCATTGTAAGATAAAATACAGGAAATAGTATAAGGGCAGACTAGATGGACCATGAGGTCTTTTTCTGCCGTCAGTCTTCTATGTTTCTATGATGTTGAGTCTATCATGAGAAATTTGAAAAGGGTAGATTAGGGCTAGACTGTCCTAGAAAATTTATATTTGTGCAGTTACTAACAGTTGATACCAACATATAAGTAGTCTTCGATTTACTACTGGTCACTTAACACCTGTTTGAAGTTACAACAGATCTCCCCAGTGGTACTTACAATCTGGTTCTAAAGTTCCAATGACCTACCTCTCTTACATCTGCATATATCTGATGCTTAGCAACCATTTTTGGATTTTGCAGCATGTCATATGATATTTTCACTGAAAACTGGCCTTTACTTCTGGTTTTCTCCCAAATTGGTCCAAAATGAATAATTGGTTTGCAGTGTTTGCTTAATGAATCCAGCATTTACTTAACAGTCTTCAGCCTGACAAAAACCATAAGGTCAGATCGGTTATGTGGGTGACCTATTTTAGTCTCCATTACTGTAGTAAGTCCTGCTTTACCAGTGATAGCACATAATGAATAACAAAATGGAAACAGGTTAGAATTAGGAATGCACTCCTTTGACAAATTATGGCAGTAATGGGGAAGTATTTCCTTATTTGCCATACTTTGAAGGAAAGGGCATTGGGATATAAGGGGCAGCATCTTTTTCTATTTGCCTTAGCACTTGTTCCTTTATATAGGGCCATAGTGGCTGCCACATAGAGAAATTAAGATGGATCTTGGAAAGATGGATCTGTTCAAGACTGCTGAGGAAAACAGGAGGCACATTATTATTGCTCCGCCTGCTGTGGTCCTGGTGGCTCAGTATCAAATATATCCCTTTACATTTTTCACATCTAGAGTTTTCTGAACAGAAATTCTTTTAGTGCACATTTTTAAACCATTCATATTATTAGAATTTATAATGCTTGCTTGTTTGTTTCTTTGTATCCCACCTTTATTTTTATCAATAACTCAAGTTAGCAAACATATTCAACACATCTCCCTCCCATTTTTCCAACAACAACAACCCTGTAAGGTAGGTTGGACTGAAAAGGAGAGACGGTCACTGGCCCAAAGAGACCCAATTGGTTTTCATAGCTAAGGTAGGATTTAAACTCAGCCTTCTAGACCAAACAATATTTTATTCTTCTTGCTGTTGTTGGCATGTGAGGCACTCTCCAAAATCAATCAGGGCTAAGATCGTGGGGAAGGATAAAATGGGTAGGTGACTTAAAATTCTGTAAAAATTCAAAACCAATTTTAAAAGCCTCATATATTGTTCCTGTCCAGTCTGAGAAATTTCAAATAATCTAAAACGATAGGTTTGTAAGTGCCCCAGGACTATTAAAACAGCTGTTATTGATAGAGGTGAGGAAAAATATATTTGCCACAAGGATATAACACTGTCTTTCATTTAAAACTGAACAAAACTAATCACTGATCAAAAATATCCTAACAAACAATATTCTAACTGCCCTTTTGATTCAGGGCAAGCATCCAGTACAATGTGAACAAGATCCCAAACAAGCTTCATATGCTTGTACATTTGTCTAACAACAATGTACAATGAGTGTTAGTTCAGAAGCATGTTCCACTGAGCTGAGTGTTTCATCTCAGGTAAATGGAAATAAATTTGCAATGTAAAATTAACTATAATATGCTCTTAATTGCAGATGAGCAACTCCAGGGCATTACATTCATCCAGAAAGTTGTTAAAATATTAGTTTTCTAACAAAGCATTTCAGCTGATAAAATTGCAATATTACAAGTAATATCAATGTCTTCTTACAAATTACAGAACAGTTGACTCTGCATGAGAACAGTAATTTAATATACTTCAAGGAATTTATGATTAGCTACTTACTGTTATGCAGTAATAGGTCCAAATGAAAGCTTAGCTGATTTTTAAAGAACAGTTTAAAGTGCTTTCCAACTGTATTAAGATGCAACTCATAAAAGCATTTGTAGCGCAGACAGATGATTAGTAAGGAAAGAATAAGGAGATTTAAATGTTTATACAGCAATCCCCCCCTCATCCTTATATGGTAGATGCTAATTTTGCAAATGCTAGGGCAATGATGGCGAACCTTTTCTTCCTCGGGTGCCGAAAGAGCATGGGCATGTGCTATCACACATGCACGAGTGCCCACACCCATAATTCAATGCCTGGGGAGGGCGAAAACAGCTTCCCCTGCCTCCCGGAGGTAATCTGGAGGCCGGAAATGGCCTGTTTCCCAACTTCTGGTGGGCCCAGCATGCTCATGTTTCATCCTCCCCAGGTTGCAGAGGCTTCCCTGGAGCTGGGGGAGGGTAAAAACAGCCTTACCCAACCCCCCAGAGGCTCTCTGGAAGCAAAAAACACCCTACCAGAGCCTTTGTGCAAACCAAAAATCAGCTGGCTGGCACACACATGCATGTTGGAGCTGAGCTGGGGCAATGGCTAACATGCCAGCAAATATGGCTCCGTGTGCCACCTGTGGCACCCGTGCTATAAATTCACCATCACTGCTCTATAGGGATTCCCAAACTGGTAACCTGGACTAGCAGCATGACCCACACATTATTTCATTACTCTTATCTAACTTCATGGAAAGTAGTTTTGATTTTCAATCAATCAGAATAGAACAAGAAGGGACTTGGATGTATTCGAGGCTCAAGCAGGAGATCCTATACCATTTCCAGACAAATGGCTGTCCAGTCTCTTCCTAAAAATATCCAGTGATGAAGCACCCACAATTTCTAAAAGCAAGCAGTTACACTAGTTAATTGTTCCTTTTTGTTTCTTTAAAGGAAAATATTCTGGTGAGATTTATTTATTTATTTGTTTGTTTGTTTGTTTGTTTGTTTGTTGGTTCGTTCGTTCGTTCGTTCGTTCGTTCATTCATTTATTTATTTATTTATTAGATTTGTATGCCACCCCTCTCTGAGATTCTCAGCAGCAAAGTATGATGTTGTTGGCAGATAGTCTTGTTCAAGGCAGATGATGGACATGAGCCCTGCCTCTTTCATTCTAATCATCCTTCTGCTAATGTGAAATCTCTTCTGATTTCATAATATATGCATCCCTAGATAGTGTTGCAGAATCCAATCTGAGTCAGTCATCAGGACCAGAGGTTTAGTCTTCCAAGCTTTCAGACTCATGTTTGAGCCCATCCTCAGGGAACTTCTCAATCTCTTGCAGTTTGAGAAGTTCCCTGAGGATGACCTCCAGCATGAGTCTAAAAGCTTGGAAAAACAAATCTTTGGTTGAATGAAGGTGACTGATTCAGACTGGAATCTGAAACCTCTTCATTTGACTTCAATTCAGTCCCAAGAGAAAATCACACATGAAACTCTTTTCCAATGTGGTTCTCAGTCAGCCAGGTAGGTGCAGGATACTGAAACGGATAAGCAGGCAGATGCAGGGTGATGAAAACATATAGACCTGGGAAACCAAACCGATATCTGCATCCTTACATTCTAAGTATCAATGGAAGGAACTGTAAAACAAAAAGTTTTCAGGAAAAGCAAACTTGAATGAAATGGGGGGATGACCTCCTTTGCAATATGAGTTCCAACAACTCACTTTGTGCAGGGTAGGAGGACATCAGATTAAGAGGTATGTAGTGCCCACAAGTTCTCCCTTGTTCTACTTCAAAGGCTCTTGCTGATACTCTTTAAAGCATTTGGTAGTTTTTCTTCATGAAATAGTTTCAGAATCAAAGGAATGTGGATGGTCTATGTTGGAAATCATCATTAGCCTGATCACTTAGCCCCAAGCTGTTTTATGATTAACCGATGGGGTGCAAACATGGAGATCTACCATGGCTTTCAAAGACAGAATGAGTACTTCTTTGTAAAATACGTTTTCTACATCCATTCATTCTGTAAAGGTTATTTACCTGCAGTTGGAAGAGATGATTAAATATTTAAAAACCATTGGATCCTGCTAGGGAAATAATGGAAATGGCTAGAAGAAAAGAATTGATTTTGAAGGAAGCAGAATGCTTTAAAGTGGGGAAAAAGAACAAATGGACATATGGATACTAGTCTGTATTGAATTATGTCCACACGAGAGGAGGAATGTTGTCCCAGGTCATTTAGGAAGGCTGCTCCACATGGAACACATTATTTGCTATTTCACAATGTTTTTGTTATTACCTTTCTGTAAATATCAATGGTGTGATAGCTAACTTTAAAAAAAAAACACCTACGATTTAACCATCAAAAGAACATAGCTCATGAAAATAAAATCATTAAAACAAATTGAAAAGCTACACGAAACATATTTTGATTTTGATTTTTTCCTAAAAGCAGAGAATTGAAATCCATCATAACACCAAGGAAAATGAAGTCTACAATTTTGGAGAAAAATAGAACTACATCTTTTCATATATACTTACAAAAGAGGTCTGGGTAACCAAGGTTATTTTCCATATTACATAAATGGATAAATATATTTTTTAATAAAAACTGTCAAATAATCTCCTTTAATTTTAATGATAGAGATAGGTAGTCTGTCAGATAACAAAGCTTTAACCTTCATACCTTTTAAACCTTAATTATAAAGAACTTAATCTGGGAAGCAATCAGCAGCCTGTGCTCTATACTAGGCGTGGTGGCCTAGAGGTTAAGACCTTGAGCTTGTTGACCAGGAGTTGGAAGTCTGAGACCCAAGTACCGCATGACAGAGTAAACTCCCATTCCTGCCTCAGCTCCTGCCCCATATAACAACTCGAAAGCATGGTAGATAGGTGGGAAGATAACAGTGTTCTGTGCACCTTGGCATATAGTCATGTCAGCTACATGACCACAGAAGTGTTTTTGGACAATGGCTAAGAAACTGTGCAAAGGAGACTTTGACCGTTTACTTTTTTACTCTAGTATGGTAGATTTCCAATAATCGTTATGGTTTTTTTTTTTTAGCAAAATAACTGCTGTAGTTTGGCAAATCAGCTGCCACATGCTGTCCAATTGTATATTCTAGGCCATTCTGTGTTGAGCATGTAGCAATAAGTATAATGTAACCAAGGCAAAAATAGTCTGTTGAGCTGAAAATCTAAGGAGACTAAAGAGACAGAGGCACTTGTCTTTATCAAATGTATGTCAGTGTGTGGAATTAGGCTAATTCAGATAAAAATGGTAAAATGGATTTAACAACGCTATCATTATTTTGGGATAACACTAGAAGATGGTTTTGTTCCACAACACTCATTAGTTTTATACACCAAAATTTATTGTGGTGAAAATATGGAGATCTTTGAGCCACGACAGAGCAAGAAAGGTTCAGTTCCAGATAACTTGTTGATGTCTGTCTGTCTGTCCATTCGTCCATCCATCCGTCCGTCCATCCATCCATCCATCCATCTATCATCTATCTATATATCTAAAATACACTATATAATATAGTTCTAATGTAATTGATTACTACATTCCTATTGTCCTGTGACCCGCCCTGAGTCTTTGGAGAAAGGCGGCATACAAATCTAATAAATAATAATAATAATAATAATAATAATAATAATAATAATAATAATGAAAACTTCACTTCATATCACCTTCAGCTATATTTGAGATACATTTACTTATTTATTTAGTAAGTTTGTATGGCTGTCTAATTAAAAACACAACTCAGGGTAGCTTCATTAACTTTAGCTAATAAATCATTTCTATCTCCTCCCCCCACCTTTTTTTTTTTTGCTCCAAAAAATGAAAAAATAACCATCCTATTTATAACCATCCTATATTCCTGCTGCTGGCATACTCACTCCATTCTTTCTAGAAATGTCCAGAATTCAGAATAACAGAGTTGGAGGGAATCTTGGAGGTCTTCTAGTCCAATCCCCTCATCAGGCAGGAGACCCCTGTACTATTCTGGACAAATGGCTGTCCAATCTCTTAAAAAACCTTCAGTGACAGAGCAGCCACAACTTCTAGAGCCAAGCTGTTCGTCTGGTTAATTATTCTCATTGTCAGGAAATCCATGCAAGTCTTGTAGATATTTGGGAGAAGAACAGTTTCCTTGTTTGCTTAGTGTTCCTCTAAATAATAAACTCGGTAAATAAATAATTTAGATTTTTAAATATTTTAGTATTTAATTAAAAGTTATTTTTTAAAGTTACTCTGAAAACATTTCCTTTCTTCACATTTATACTAAGCCTTTGTGTCATTGATGTTTCTTTCTACTGCTTTCAACTGATTTTGATAAAAGGATTTCTTAGCAGGAAGATGATCTTTGCAGACAAGTAACAATTGAGATGACACAGGTAATAGGGATAAGTATAATTATACAGTATATCAATATCAAGCCTATCAGAACCCATGTGAAAGCACTGCGCTTGCACTTCAGCACTTATAGAAAATATAGAATAGAATAGACATTTTTTTTGGCCAAGTGTGATTGGACACACAAATAATTTGTCTTGGTGCATATGCTCTAAAGGTACATAAAAGAAAATATATGTTTGCCAAGTGTCATGAGGTACAACACTTAATGATAGTCCAGATACAAATAAACAATCAAATCATATAAGGAATCAGTCAATATAAATTCTAAGTTACAATCATACAGTCATTAGTGGGAGGACATGGGCGATGGGAAAGATGAGAAGATTAATAGTAGTGCAGACTTGGTAAACAGTTTGACAGTCTTGAGGGAATTATTTGTTTAGCAGAGTGATGGTGTTCAGGGAAAAAAACTATTTTTGTGTCTAGTTGTTCTGGTGTACAGTGCTCTATAGCGTCGTTTTGAGGGTAGCAGTTGAAACAGTTTGTGTCCAGGATATGAGGTATCTTATATATTTTCACAGCCCTCTTTTTGACTCGTGCAGTATACAGGTCCTCAGTAGAAGGCAGGTTGGTAGCAATTGTTTTTTCTAAAGCTGTGATTATCCTCTGAAGTCTTTCTCTGTCTTGTTGCATTGCAGAACCAAACCAGACAGTTATAGATGTGCAGTTGATAGACTCAATAATTCCTCTGTAGAAGTGTATCAGCAGCTCATTGGGCAGTTTGAGCTTCCTGAGTTGGCACAGAAAGAACATTATTTATTATGCTTTTTTGATGACATTTTTGATATTTGATGCAGATCTTAGATCTTGAGATATGGTAGAACCTAGAAATTTGAAGATCTTTTCTGTTGATGTTGTTTTGTCTAGTATTGTAAGTGGTGGAATTATGGGTGGGTTTCTCCTAAAGTCTAATACCATTTTAAAAGTATTCCATTCCAGATTGTTCCGGTCATACCACAAGGTTAGTTGTTCAACCTCCCATTTGTATGCAGATTTGTCATTGTCTCGAATGAGGCCAATCACTGTTGTGTCATCTGCGAACTTCAGTAGTTTAACAGATGGATTGGTAGAGATGCAGTCATTGGTATATAGAGAGAAGAGAAATGAAGAGAGCACATAGCCTTATGTGTGTGTGTGTGTGTGTGTGTGTGTGTGTGTGTGCTGTGCTAATTGTACAGCTATCTGATACATCTCTAGCAATTTATTGAAGATTCAGGTAAAGATGTGGCCAATTGGTCAGCACAAACCTTTAAGCAAGAAAGAGTTGTCTTGTCTGGGCCTGGAGCTTTTCCTGGCTTTTGTCTGTGAAATAGGTCTTGCACTTCGTAAGTAGTACAGTATATGAAACCATTTTTTTGCAATATAAAACCTTAAAATATAGGAATTTTACAGCAAGTAGCTTTATATATCTGATAGTTTAGAAACCTCATGCCATTTTTGCTAGCAACAATCTGGCCTTCTAACCCTACAATTCTTCTTAGGCTACTTAAAGCTGGAATTTTAAGGATTTTAGGATTGACTGCGAGTATGTATGGTTTTTTTTTATTATGCTATAGTTTTTATCGCATTGTAGATTTTATTGTTGTATTTTATTGCTCTTTTTATTACTATTGTACAATACTATTACTATTGTATTTATTATGGTTGTTAGCTGCTCTGAGTCCATTTTGGAGCATCAGCTAGCCACACCCTTTCTTTACTGGGATTCGATCTGGGAAGCTTCTGCATTGTAAATATATATATATATATATATATATATATATATATATATATATATATATATATATATATATATATATGTATATGTATGTATGTAGATTGTTCTGAGTTCGGGTTTTGCCCTGTGTAATGTTTTGCATGTCTATGCGACGTTTCAGCGAAATCACATTCACCATCATCAGGCTGAAGTTCCAATCTTTGTTATATATATATATATATGTGTATATATGTATATATGTATATATGTATATATGTATATATGTATGTATGTATGTATGTATGTATGTATGTATGTATATATGTATATATGTATATATGTATATATGTATATATGTATATATGTATATATGTATATATGTATATATGTATATATGTATATATGTATATATGTATATATGTATATATGTATATATGTATATATGTATATATGTATATATGTATATATGTATACAGGCAGTTAATTTTATAGTCAACAAGCTATTTTCTATGTGTGTAACATATTTTTGCTGGTAATGAAAAGGAAGTAAGACTAGTATAGATCTATTTCAAGCTATTTAGCTCTCATCAGATAGCCATATCCTTACCTGGATTTGAACCTTGGCAGTCTGCCTATAAGGCAGTAGCTTTTAACCTTTAATGAAAGGGGGTGGAGTTCTGATACATCACATGACAACATTTCATGGCAAGTTTGACACCCCTGCTCTACTTGAACATGGACTTTGGGACTTTTAGTTTAACTCCAAGTATTTGTCTCTCAGTTTCCTCAGTGTTCATTTTTCCAAGGAGTAGTTATATCCTGTGGGCCATTGACTGAAGGTGTGTGAAGAAAGCATATTCTGCTTTATAAAATAGGCAGGGTTTTAATCTGAAAATCTCTGTCTACAGGTTCTTTAGCTCTCTGATTTGTGTCTTGCTTCTGTGCAAATCCATATTCACTTGCTCATTTATAGCAAGTGAAAGATTTTTTGTTCTTTGTCTACTTAGCTAATCAGACCAAAACTTATTTCAAGAGAAAAGTGCTCTGAAGGAGGGATGAAATGCTACTGGTTCAGCCTGGTTCAGGTGTACCAGTAGCAGCAGACACTGGGGGTTCAGAGAACTGGTAGCGGCAGCAGTCCAAGGCTCTGCCTACCCACCCAGACGCTACCATCTTCTTTTTTTAACCCTCTGCACATGCACAGATGGCTTTGCGCATGCACAGAGGGTGAAAAAATGAGTGTGTGAGCAGAGCATGGGTGAAAAGTGCATGTGAGAATGAAGAGAGCGCAAGCACATGAAGGTGCACTTCCGAACAGGTAGGAAAGTTAAGCAGATTTCACCACTGCTCTAAAGAGAAGTTTAGATATGTTGTCTCCCTCCCTTTTTTAAAAACCCCCCTGTCCTTCAGGTATAATAAATGGAAAACATGATCAAGACCTTAGCAATGGTTTGGATTTTACTAAGGCAAGCATATAAATCATGGTACCTGAAAAGCAGGGGAAAAAAATAGTTATAACAGGCAAGAAACTGTCATTTTTAATCATTCATCTCTTTGCTAGTTCTTGCGAAGGCTAACACACATTAGTTTGAGTGGAAAGTTCCTAAATATTAAGTATTAGAAAGACACTGTTAGTTTAGATTAAGCTAAAATGAAAAAAAATCATCAAAATTTATGTGAATGCTGCAGTTAAATTTATAATTTTAAAAGCCAGCAGAACAACTACTGTTAGACTAAATAATAAAACTACATAGGCTACATTACTTAAGGCACAAACTCATAAGTCCTTCCCTATTTCCCTACTAAGACTCTTTAAATAGTGCTTAAGCTGAATGTAGTTTGCCACCATGAAGAATAAACCATAAGGTTACAGTCATGATGGTGCAATGATTAAAATGCAACATCACAGGCTGCCTCTGCCCACTGCCAAGAGTTCAACTCTGACCGGCTCAAAGTTTCAAAGTTGACTCAATCTTCCATTCTTCTGAGGTTAGTAAAATGTGAACCCAGATTGTTAGGGGAAATATGCTAACTCTGTAAACTGCTTAAAGAGGGTTGTAAAGCACTGTGAAGTGATACATAAATCTAATTACTATTGCTATTAGATTAGCGCCAGCAGACTCACCCCGCTGGCGGCGTTTGCTGGAGGGTCGGGGAGACATCGGTCTCCTGGCGGCCGCCATCTTTGATCTCGGCCGAAGTCTCGCGAGGCGAGACTTCGTCCGAGAGTCAGGCCAGCATGGCCTGACTGCTGACGAGTCCGGGCGGGGCTTGCTGGCCCTATTTAAGGGCGCACAGGCCCGGGGCTAAGCCTTTTCGCCCGGACCTTCAGCCAACAGCAGACACCCACCTGCCCTCCCTATTTTGCAGTGTGCTATTGTGGGAATTTTTTTGCGGCTTTGCATCTTAGCCGGGCCATTTTTTCGCCCATTCCACACTGGGGAGATGGATGTGCGGTTAGGGGGTGCCTGCACCTTTTAGGCTGATTGGCTTACCTTTGGTCATTTGGGTAGGCAGGTTAGGGGTGGAAAACTGGGTGGTGGTTTAGCAACTGCGCGTTCTCCCTTGGGCATCTTTGGGGATGATTGACAGGTTCTCTCCAAGCTTGTGGTGGAAGCGACCTGAGCAGTTGGGGGGAACCTGTCTTTGGGTCCCACACCTTTAAGTCCCCTGTGAGGGGTTAGCCGGCGGGACCCCCCTCATGCAAGTGCATGGCAGGGTCTCAGGTGAGGGAGAGGTCCCTCACCTGGACTAGCATCGAGCTACGCCCATAAGTTGCCCAGGAATGTTTATTGCTACGTCATTTCCGCCCCGGAAGTATTTGTTTGACCCTGCAGGTCCCTTGTTTGGGTCATAGTTAGTTATGTTGTTATGCTAATTTATTTAATTAAATTGTGCTAATTTATGTTAATAAAAATGACCCAGTTTAAATCCAGCTCTTGTGTCCGTGTCGTTACTCCATCTCTTCAGCAATAACCTGGTTCTCAGTCTATGCTTACAGAGTCAGTGAGGCCATCAGAATATTGTAAAAGCCAGCCCACAACTGGAACAACATGGCCATTTTTGTAGGCTTGAAATGAGTGACTTCACATGTCTGGTTGATTTTGAATCTTTCTCTGCTTGATTGCAACCTCCCTCTGCCCCTTGGTGAGTCTGATGCTGAGGAAACATATAGGTGATCAAAGCATTCTGAATTCCTTTGTCATATAATAGTTTGCTTGGGTCTTTTCATCGAATACCAACCGCAGATGTGTTTTTAAACATGCAGTGGATTTTTTTTAGACAGAAATGGGGAACTCTCTTCCATGAAATAAATCATTCTCATGTTGAACATCTTCATATTATTCATGTAGTGATGATGGTCCATATTAGTGTCTGGTATGTCTCTGTGTGTGTGTGTGTGTGTGTGAGAGAGAGTGATAGAAGTTCTTAGGTCAACAGTTCAACGGGGAGGGAGGGGGAACTAGGGGCAGCTCTTTATAAAGTATCTTAGAATTTAAGCACAACAAACATACAAATATTAATTATACTCTGAAATGATATAATATGTAAAATACTATATACAGTATCTGCTCTTTTTAAATCTTTGTATTGTAATATTTTTTTTTAAAAAAAGAAGTTCTTTGGAACTTCAGTAGGATATAAAAGATATTATTTTTGTGCAAGTAAAGGTTTTTTTTTTTAACAAGACAGATTCTTTAAAACTAACATTTTCTAAGAGTTAAGATAGAATAGTCAAGGCACAAATCACTCCAGGGTCTCTGATTATTTTTCCCATGATAATGCTCTTTATTCAAGTGTTCTAAAGGCAATCACTAGAGATATTTCCCATTTACTATCATGAAGACTGCCCTTTTGCAGCTAGGTAAACTTTGTTTTCTCTAATAAAAACCATCCTAACCTACCTTAAGCAGTATTTGAAATGTCACATGGATGAAATGCTGGGGTGGCCCTTAACCTGGTGTTGAACTGAATTTCGAGAAGTTTTCCAGACGTACTGCACAGCCATTCCTATAATACTCACTACCTTAGGATTCTGGCCATTGTGAGCACCATACATCTGGAGAACAGAAAGTAAGGAAGGGCTTGAGTGAGTCACTATTATCCAATAGGCATATTAGGAAAAAACTTCTATTGAATTCAATCAAAGTTAATCCTGGGAATGTATTGGGCAGGAACCAGATTAGAACTACAATTTAAGGGCTTTATTAAAGTTGATATTGCAATGACTTCCCCCCTCCTCTCACTGTATATGCTCCTTTCTGTTCTCATTTACTGGCAGAGTTCAGAAAGTCGCTGTCAGAGACTTTCTAAAATGATTATTCCAGTTCGTGCAGCATATTGTAAATTCATAGCAATCTGGGCCAGTGGTAGAAAATGCAAGCAGAACTTTGCTCCTGATCAGATGCCAGGTTCATTGAAGCCTATAAAACCAAACCTGGAAGTTCACTGAGGTTCATCTTCTAAATTTCCGGGGACTTTTGTTAGACAAGCCTTAGTAAAATAATCTGAATAGAGTAACAAAAGTCCTGTCAAAGTTTATTTTTTCTTCTAAATATTATATTATACTTTAAAACTGAGGTGGATAATATGGAATATCGCCTTCTAGGACATAACTGTCATTGAGCAGATTAATATTAGTGGCTGTACTTTGGAAATGGTTTCTGTTTACATCTTCTGAACTGCTGTTGATGAATGGCTCCAGATATGGAAGAGTTGTGAGGTAAATGTCACATCTGTTATTTCAACAAATGATTTCTGTTTTCAGTATCCAAATATGGAGAACTCAATCGAGATCACTCATGTGAGATAACACCATTACAGGAACTAGGTATAATCTAATAAAGAGAAGGATTAGAAATCTAATGGTCTTTCAATACTTTCTCACCTTATTTAGGAGTCCAAAACCAATCATAGAATTTTCGTGTTAAAATTTTGGGTTTGCAGGTAATCTGAAGAATACCTCAGATCAAAATGATTTTAAAAGGGTAAAAATTGTGGTTTGCAAGGATAGGGGGAAGTTCTATTAGTCTGAGTATTATGTCTAGAATAATTTATTGTTAATTAACTTCTAATTTAAATTAAATGGCATGACAAAATTTAATATAATATAATAATATAATCCGATAAACTTGAATCTGTAAAAGTCACCATCCTTTTTGGAACATTGCACAGGATTTGGAACTATAGAGAGTGAGAAAAAAAACCCCTATGAACTATTTAAAAATTACTTCATTATTTTATAACAGTAGTGTTGCTCTGTCTGGGTCCCTCCAGAGGCAAACACCGACCCAAAAAGAGAATCCAGACACACTGGTAAAAAACAAAGGCAGTTTATAGAATTCAAAGCAAACACAGGTAACAGAAAATGTCCTTACAAACAGGAACACGCTGGAACTTCAAAGATGTTTCACGAAGGCCATGAAGTAAAACAGGATTCTTGCTGTCAAAAACAACGCTGGAGATAACAAACATATGCCTCCCCCAAGTCTTCCAGTCTTCTAGGCCACAAGCCAAGATCAGAGACACCGAGAAGCAAAGCAGGGTCACAGAACTTCCAGTTGATAATGCTCCACATGGCTGAAAAGGCTTGCCTGCCTTTTTAACCCTGCTGAGGAGAACCACACCCAAACCCAGCTGTTGCCAATACCTTTCTAATTGGTCTAGTCTCTGAGCTGCACATCGCTGTCTCATGTCAATTATAGCCTGTGCTTCCTCATCCAATGAGGCCAGGCTACTGGCTGGGGAGAGCCCCCCCCCCCCCCCGGGGCTCTCAGGCTGCTCCCCCCTCATCCTCTTCCTGACTTTCCTCTCCCCTGTCTGCCTGGTCCTCCCCCTCCTGTTCACTGTCCGCCTCCTCCGGGCCTGGATCCAGCAGAGACGCAGCCGGTCCCTGAGGAGCCTCAGGCTGAATCACAACAAGTGTATTGTCAGGGCCACCAGAGCCACTGATAGCTTCCTGGGATCCTTTAGTCTTTAATGTAGAAGAATACTCTCTGCTGAATTGAACATGATTCCTGGTGACTCCATTTATTTATTTATTTTATTTTGTCAAATATGTATTGGTAGTATACATAGATATAACGCTTTTATATACATGAGATGGGTACTAATAAGAGGGAAACATTAGCACAGAGACAGTAGGCACGCTGCTGCACCTATACAGGCCTCTTACTGACCTCTTAGGAATCGGGTAAGGTCAACAGTTGATAGTTTAAGGGCAAAGTTTTGGAGGTTTGGTGATGAAACTACAGAGTCGGGTAGTGAGTTCCAGGCATTAACTGCTTGGTTGCTGAAGTCGTATTTTCTACAGTCAAGTTTGAAGTGGTTTACTTTGAGTTTGTATCTGTTGTGTGCTTGTGTATTGTAGTGGTTGAAGCTGAAGTAGTTGTTGAGAGGAAGGAGGTTGTAGCAGATGATTTTATGAGCTATGCTTAGGTTGTGTCAAATGTAAAGTAGTTCTAAGCTTTCTAAGTTTAGGATTTTAAATCTGTTTGCATAAGATATTCTGTTGTGAGTAGAGGAGTGGAAGGCTCTTCTTGTAAAGTATCCCTGGACACTTTCTAATGTATTTATGTCTGATATACAGTTTGAGTTCCAGACAGATGAGTTGTATTCAAAGATTGGTGTGGCAAAACTTTTATATGCTCTGGTTACTAGTATGATATCAACAGAGAAGAAGCTATGTAAGATTAGATTAAAAATTCTTAATGCCTTTTTGACAATGTTGTTGCAGTGGGCTTTGGCATTTAGGTCATTTGATATGAGTATTACAAGGTCTTTTACAGAGTGATGATTGTCAGCATGGTCCTGTCTATTCAGCTTGTATTTGGTGCTCTGATTCTTTTTGCCAATGTGTAGGGCAGAGCATTTGTTGGTTGAGATTTGGAGTTGCCAGATATTTGACCATTCTAATACATGGTCAAGGTCTTTTTAGAGGCTAACAGTGTTATCACTGGTGTTGAAGAGTTTTACATCATTGGTGAAGAGAATGTAGTTGCATGTGATTGCAAAGGTCATTTATATAGAGTATGAAGAGTGTTGGTCCTAGTACGCTGCCTTGGGGTACACTGCTGTTAACAGGAACAGGATTAAATAGGGCTCTCCCTATTTTTACCACTTGTTGTCTGTTTGATAGGAACACAATTATCCAGTCATGTAGTGGTGCAGAGATGCTGTGAGATATCAGTTTTAGAAATAGTTTACCATGAATCACTGAATCGAAGGTTTTACAGAAGTCTCTATAAATTGCATCTATTGATTTGCCTTGATGGAGATATGTAGTCCATATGTTTTTTGCAGTGTAGGAGTTGCAGGTTACAGGATAATTTTTTTCTGTAACCAAATTGTTTTTTAGAGAGTAGATTGCATTTTCTAGGTGGAGGGTAATGGATTAGTTTATGATTGATTCCATGACTTTGCATGTGAGGCAGCATAGAGAGATTGGTTTGTAGTGTTCTACTAAATTGGGATCTTCTTTTTTGTAGATGGGCATGACTGGTCCTGAAGGATTTTTCAAACATTATGCTTAGTGGTTCAGCTATGGCTGCCGAGAGCTTTTTTTAGGAAGTATGCACATACTCCATCAGGCCCAATTGGTAGAGAGGTTTTTAGGTTGGATAGTGCTTTTTCAATATTGTTTTCAGTGAAGTCTATTTGTGTTAAATTGTTGTGAGTATTTGTGATATGACTAGGGAATTTTGGGCATGAGCTGTTGCTGTTTACAAAGACTAAGCCAAATAATGTATTGAAGAGGTTAGCTTTGACTGTTTCATTGTAGCATTCTTTGTTGTTGGTCCGTTTAGTGATGGGATGGATCTTGAGTCCTTGAGTTTATTATTTACAAAGTTGTAGAAGGCATGGTTGGATTTGGTGCACAGAAAATTTTCCTCTTATTTGCTGTGATAGTTGAAGCATCCCATCTTTATTTGGTGGCATATACCCTGTATTTTTGTACTGGTTTTTGAAGTAGCCTGTTTTGTTTTATCACCAGAGGGATTTTTTTTTGGATGGTAGCTTACTTATTGGGATGGGTAGTTTGTTTTTCTTAGTTTTGGTGGTTATTAGTGGTACATGTAATCTGATAATTCTTTTTACTTTAAGCAAGAAGATGTTATAGAAGTCATTGGCAGTGTTACAGTCAGAGAATAGAGTTTGTCAGTCAAGAGTTGAGAGATTAGCATCTATGAGTTCATAGTAAAAAAATGGTAAACTGCAACATGCAGCACATCACTTTGATGTGTCTGGAGTCTTGAAAGCTTGACTACCCTACATTCTCCTACAAATGGACATTGAGCTTGTTTGTAGGTTCTAGCAGGGGAGCTCAGCTATCACATGCCTTAGGTTGAAGATTAGTACACTCTTTCTATCTGCGAAGGTCACCATCTTCCACAGAGCATGCAGCTTTGGGAGGGACACACATGGAGCGGTGAGAGAGGAAAGAGACATTCACTTAGCCAGCCAGATCAGTCGAATCAACCCTGGAGATCAATGGGGTGACAGATGTCACAGCCAGATCACCCTCACATCTATGATAAACTCTATTATGTACTCCATGGTGTACTCTAGTGGACAATATGGAAGTCATTGGCCATTGCCTTCATCAGCAATAATTTTCATTTTCCAGTCCTGAGATTTCTGAGTCCTGGGAGTTCCTATATTCTGCATCCAAATATTAACGAGTGTCAATCATGAAACTCACTAGGTTCTCAAAATAATATTAGTTATTATTTTATAGGAATAGCATCTAGACTTTTAAAGCACTCGATAGTGTTATATTCTGAGCAGTTTACAATGTCAGCATATTACTCCCAACAATATTGGGTCCTCTTACTAACCTCGAAAGGATGGAAGGCTGAGTCAAGCTTGAGCCCTGTCAGAATTGAACTCCAGGCTGTGAGCAGAGTTAGCCTGCAATACTGTACCACCAGGGCTTATAAAACAAGGAACAATATCCACTTCTTGGAAATGCCCACATTCCGTATTTGATCACACATTGAGACAACAAAGTTCCACTGATTTGAAGTGATTATTGGGAATGTAGCACAGGTAGAGAACCAAAATTATAGCAATTGACAGTTACAGTCATCACGGCTGTGCATTACATGTACAGTAATCAATGCTGAAGAATTCTGGGAGTTGTGGTTGCCCAAATCCCATGAACAAAATCCTGCTTACTTCTTCCCTTCTTATATATTCCGTCTCACTGCTAGCCTCCAGTGATTGTTGTTGTTGTTGATGATGATGTTTTTGCTTCTCCCACTTATTGCTCAAAAGTCTTCTTAGCATTCAGTTATTTCCCTGATGATGGTTATTTCCCATTGATTACTTTTATGCTTTGGAAATGTTTGTCTTGTTTTCACTGCTATTCTCTCAGCTCTGCCCATCATTTTAAAGGGGATCTCTCAACTGAATGCCATTTCTCTAATGACTGCTATTTTCTATTTCACTGATATTTCCTTTCTGTGTTTTCACTATATGGTTTCTCGCTAAAATTATATTTATTTACTTATTACCCAATTTATATAGCCAACTCCTTGCTTGAAGGCATGTGCATTTACAAGTATTTTTAGGTTCAGGTTCACTCTGAAGTGTGCAGTTCTTAGCTATTCTTCAGTTAAAAGATCTTTCCTGCATGCTTCTTCCAACTGGATGTCAGGCTGAAGCCATTTTATTTGAGGTCCTTGGCCTGCTACACTCTATTCTATTTTATTATGCATTTTCTATTGTGGGAAAATGGGGGCTATATGAGGTTGTTGGTATGAAGCCATAACAAATTATATGTAGAAAGCCAAGGTCATCCTCCTTCACAGTAGGAGATAGTTGGACTCTGCCAGCATGGCAATTGAAGATTGGACAATGTGATGGGTTTGTGGGTGTGGAGACGAGGACTTCAACTTTCAACTAGGTGGTAGAATCCCAGAGGACTTCAGATTTGGGTTTCACCCAGAAGTAGCAACATGGCTCTATAATACATTTTTGAGGAATACTTTACCTTGGACTTTCATTTAGTTTTGGATGCTATTTGGAACCCTGACAGCAGACTTACTTCAAAAATAGGCAGTTACTCAACGACTTTCTTTCAAACAATGGTTTACTGTAAAATACTATAAATGCAGGTATAAGAAAAGTGAGTTTAACTGGTTTCCTTGAGGAGGCATACAGCGTGACAGTCCTTTACACTAGCCTCCATATAGTGTGACCCTCCTTTACATTAGCAGCATCTGTTTGGGTCTATGGCTGTTCCTTGCAGCCAACTCATTATGACCAACTTGCCACAACCAACTCACCCTACTCAACTTGCTGTGGGACAAGAATTACACTAATATCAAAGAAATAGTGGAATAGAATCATTAAAGAAGGAATGCAAAAGGAGGGAGAGAATGAAGTATGAACAGCAAATATTAAAATATTTTTAAATTTACTTTAAATAATTAGAATTGTTAAATTGTCCCACAGTGAGTTGGCCATGGAGTATTGGCCACAGCAAGTTGTCTATGACAAGTTGTTCCATTTCTCTCTGGTTTGCCACCAGATTGATATGACAGGACACAATTGTTTTATTTATATAAATTTATATACATAGCAGTAGTGTAATTACACCACTGAAGGGTCTCTAATAGGTTTTTAGCATTTGAAGGAAGTCGTGGTTGCTCAATAAATTGTTTTTACAAGGTTTTACAATCTCTATTTCGATGGGAAATATAAACCTAAATAATAAGCTTTTCAAAAGAACTTTATTGCTGCCTATACTTTTTTATATAGGAAAATAACCTCTGACAATTTGCCTTGCTAAGATATCTGTTTTCTCTCTCTTTGTCATTCACCAAACAAAATTGCCTTCTATCAAATCATCTTATCTACATTAATCCCATTTGATAGTGATTTAAAAGAATGTAACTTTAAGACTTAATGCCTGAGGTCACTTTTCTCTTTCTCTTTGTCTTACGTCTCACTTTGCAAATCATTATTTTTTATCAGAGACCACTGAGATCTTGCCACTGTCAGATAAATTGGTTAAATAAGTACATAAACAAGGAAAAACTGACCATTGCATATGCTTTTTGTTATTGTTATTAAAGAGGTTGATAAAATTTAAAATTAGTTGAAATTCCTTGAAGTAAAGTTGCAAATATAGGCTATAAAAATGGAGACCATGGCATTATTAACATTGTTAAATTTGTGATGCCAGATCTGTCTGCTGGATTCTTCATAGGCTTCTTCCTCTTTTTTTTTGTAGGTTTAGTGATCCACCATCAATTCAGTATCAGCTTTGAGGAACTGCTTTCTTCACAGCCTGTCAGAACCAAAAGACTTATTTACATAGCAAACCTCTGGATGTTGGCATTCCAAGGTTGATTATGATTTTAATATGGCTCTGCACTACCTCCTACAACATCTTGAATCTCCAAAGACCTACGCAAGGGTCCTCTTTGTAGACTTCAGTTCAACATTCAATACCATCATACCGGACATTCTTCTAACTAAACTAAATCAGTTAGTGGTACCTGAAACATACTTGCAAGTGGATTACAAGCTTCCTAAAAGACATGAAGCAGCAGATGAAGCTAGGCAAGCTAGGCAAAATCACATCAGATACCTCTACAATTAGCGGGGGAGGATCTGTGTGCTCTCACCACTTCTCTTCTCTAACAATGACTGCATCTCGAATAATCTATCTGTTAAACTATTGAAGTTTGCAGGTGATACAACACTGATTGGTCTCATTCAAGACAACAATGAAACTGCATACAGACAACAGAATGAACAGTTAGCCTCAGGGTATGACCAGAACAATCTGGAACTGAACATATTCAAAACTGTAGAAATGGTAGACTTTAGGACAGTGATGGTCAACCATTTTTCAGCTCGGGTGCCAAAAGGATGTGTGCCCACAATCATAATGCAATGCCCTGCATATGTGCCCAGTCCCCTGCTCTCCTCTGCATGCATAGAGGCCTCACTGAAGCCTCCAGACCTCTGGTAGGCCTGTTGGGCTATTCTTCACTTTCCCCAAGGTTCAGGATAGCTTTATATATTATTCGTTCCTATAGGAACATATCCCGAAGAGTAGGAATTACATATCAAAGGACAAGAAATGAAAATAAATGCAAAATGCATTCATTTGCTATATATGTACCTCTACATCCATGGGAGATGACTATTTGCAAGACATAACATATTCCTACCCATGGGACTCTCCTTGAAATGTTGGGACCCTAGGAAAGGAGGTTCCTCCAGTTTTCGGGAATGCCTGTATAGCAGAGCTGTCAAACTCATGGCCTGCATGCCGGATGTGTCACATGCTGGCCACACCCATGTCCAGTTTAGCAAAGGGGAAAAAGTCACAATACGTCACATGACGATGCCGTGAGGATGCGAGTTTGACACCCCTGCTCTATAGACAGAGAAGACTCCAACAAAAGCAAACATTTGTAACTCAGGATTGACCTGTAAGTCCTTGATGCTCTCTAATCTTGGTGGTTTTCTTGCAGATGTTTTATTGCCCATCTAGGTAACTTCATTAGTGCTAGAAGGGAGTGGGCTTTGCCATCATTTTATACACAGGTCACTTGCCCTATCAGAGTTGGGGAGAGTTTTCTTGGTGGTTCCTTGATTAACTGTTGTTTACTGTTTGTTTGGTTGTTTGGCTGAGTTAGATTTTTCTTGATTGGGGTATTGTTTACTGCTTGATTGTTGGTCTAGTGTTAGGATGTTGTCTACAGACACTTGCTTCAACAAAGAAGGAACACGGAGCTAAAGTGCCAATTTCTTTTCTTCCTCATGTTATTCTAAAGATCATAAAGATCGTGAAAGTTAGAATGCCTAAATTTGGTAGGTATGTAAATTACTTATATATGGTCAACCAAGGAAGTAATAAAAGATTAGCTCAAATTGTATTCACTATATCCCAAAATACCTGGATGTATATACTTTACATTTGTATTGGATTCAGAGCTATGCCCTCTTTTTAAAATTGTATTTAAGAAGGGACATGTGTTACTTTACAAGAAAGTCAACATAATTAGTAGAATACTGTAGAGAAATATGTATTTTAAATAAATAATTTGGGTTGTAATCTCAGCTGATCTAAATGGGCACACCAGATCTATTTCAAAGCAACTAACTTACCTCCAACAGGCAAGCAATTTATTTGAAATGTTAATTATCTCCCTCTGAAAGAACACATAAAGTAATTGAGATTCTTGCTGGCATGCCAGCTAATATTTATTTGTCCTGGCCCTTGGCCAGCAGTTTTAACGCCGGAGTATTAAAACTGGAAAAGAGAGAACAGGCCTATTATTTATTATTATTATTACTAATGATAAGAATACTTTAATTAATATGGGTGTATAACTGTATTTAGCCAAGAGCATTTTAATAAGTTTCTGATATTGGTCATCATGCATCATAGCCATGCAGCTTGCAAATAAGTGCTATTTCTGGAATTGCTTTTGAGAATGCCAAACTCTACAATGTTATGACAAACAGCAGGCATCTAATAACATTCTAGTTAAAAAAAATAGTATCACAATATATTCTAAATGAATGCTTCTCCCTACCTCCACCATAGTCCCTTTCATTATGATGGCATCCCCAATGTCTTTTAACTTAACTGGGAAATTATTCATCAACTGACGTTTTTGCCATACTTTCCTTTTATACAGCTTATCTTGCTCCTCAATTAAAGGATTGTTTTGAAAGTATTAACTTATCAAGCTTAGAAAGTTAATGGAAACTGAAATGGCAAAGAATAAGACACTCCCTGAAAGATAGAGGAATTTATTATTTCATGAGTTTAATGAAGTGGATTCCAGCTGATTTTGTTGCAATGTAGAATAACCTGAGTGAAAATGGGTCGATACTGATTTTCATTATGAAGATTACTAGAAGCAGAGGTAGAGTGATGACCACCATTAAGCCGCAAATGCTTTAGATTATTTCGGCTAGAATTGCTACCTCTGGTGCTACATAGACTCCATTCGTAAACAAAACACATAAACTAATACAGTGGAACCCCAACATAAGAGCTGCTCTACTTAAGAGCAACTCGAGATAAGAGCTGGGAGGGGAGAGATATTTTTGTTCTACTTACAAGCCCAAATTCGAGATACAAGCGCCAAGGAGCTGTCTCCTGAAGCCAAACGCTAACTTCCGCGTTCGGCTTCAGGAGACAGCTGCGAAGCGGCGCGCGTGTTTTAAAAGGTTGCAGCCGGCCTGGGGGGCTCGGGGGGGTGCTTGCAGCTTTCTTTCTTGCTCTTTTTCTTTCTCTCTTTTACCTTCCCTTCCTCTATTTCTTCTTTTCTTTCTCCTTCCCACCTTCTTCCCTCCCTCCCTCCCTTCACTCATTCCTCTCTTACTCTCCCCTTTCATAAGTTTCCTTGCTTCCTTCCTCTGTTCCTGTCCCTTCCCTCTTTCCTTCCTTCCTTCCCACCCTCCGTCCATTCATTCACCCATTCCTCTCTTGATCGCTTAAAGCCGGTCCCTGGTGCAAAAAGGGTTGGGGACCTCTGTCCTACAGGATTGGGTGGCAGAGAAGTTGAACATATGTAAATTTAAAAGTTTAAGAAAGTTTACAAGTTAAGTGAAAGAAACTTCATTATTCATTTATATGTACATGTACATTTCTTCATTAAAAACATGTCTTTCTGCATAATTTAGACTAACTTTGTGAGTTTTTTGAGGGCTGGAACCAATTAAAATTATTTACATTATTTCCTATGGGGAAAAGTCGTTCGAGATAAGAGCTGCTCGACTTAAGAGCCCAGGTCCGGAACGAATTAAACTCGTATCTCGAGGTACCACTGTATAACATAAAGTGTGAAGCATTTTTCCCCTCCTATCTTGTTTCAAACATGCACACACCCTGAGTCTTGAACTGCCTCCAGAAATCTTTATAAATTACTGATGTAGTTCCTAAAACTTGCAGTGTTTGAAAGGAGCTATGTAGCTAACTTTAAAAACTGATACAAAAACTTATGCCACTGGAAAAGGACTGAATGCACCAATTATCACATCAAACAAGAAGAAAACCTTCTAGGCACCAATTCCACTCACGCCTTTTATAATTTTGTAAACAACCAACTTAACTATTCAAAATCCACCCCTTTACAAAATAAATAAATAAATAAAATAAAATAAAGAAGTGATTGGCTTAAATAGAGGTTCCAAAATCATTTTGAATATGCTTTTCAGAAGAACATGAACCTATCACTTTTGGAAATAATATTTTCAACCATTTTCTGTCACCTGACTCTCCTTGTCAGCTTTCTTCTATAGATCCTTTACTGTGGGAGAAATCTGAGATTTTTCTTCATCAGGCTCTCCCTGGGAAAGAAGAGAAAAGCCTTATTTAAATGGGATAGGACAGGATTTTTATGAAATTCTATGAAAGTTGAGCCATGTCCAACTTGTAATCCTTTCTCCCAGTCTTTATGGATTGATTTCCCCTTGAAACTAACATGTTCTACAGAGAGGCTACCTTGCCCCTGTTGAAAGACAGACAAGAATCTTGCATGTTAAGAATTTTTTCAAATTCTTAAGTGTCCCCAAAGTGAAAGAGAATCATAGAAAATCACAAGTAACAGGATCAAGTCCCCACTTGGTTGACTGTTGAATAGAATAGAATAGAATAGAATAGAGGAGAGGAGAAGAGAAGAGAAGAGAAGAGAAGAGAAGAGAAGAGAAGAGAAGAGAAGAGAAGAGAAGAGAATACTTTATTGGCCAAGTGTGATTGGACACACAAGGAATTTATCTTTGGTGCATATGCTCTCAGTATACATAAAGAAAAGATATATATTGAGTAATGTTATGTATGAGTGGATCTCAAACTAATAATTAGAAATATATACTATCTATTTTTGATGCAATGACAAGGCAGTGCATAACTTGTTAAAAATATGAGAGTTTTTTTTAAAAATTCAATATCTTAATGAGAACCATAGAAGACTTAAGACGGTATATTAGTAGTGTAAAAGAAATGAACGCCACTTTTGAAATTGGCAGCAGAGACAGAGAAAAGAGCTATGAGTTTTCATAGCCTGAAAAAAATTGAAAAAAATGTGTTCAAATGGAATGTGTAACACAGTTATTAACATTTTATCATTTCTCTTTTTTTAAACAGCATTTTTCAATGAATTGAAAATACATATTCAAGTGACAGTTTGTGCCTAATTTTACTCACCTTCTTGATTCCCCCTCCCCCCCAGTGTTGGAAGCCCTTTTTGAACAATTGCATTATTTTAATCAAGACACATACAATATTTTTGTGTGTGAAGCTTCATAAAGCATTCATAAAAGTCACTCTATTGGCAAGGTTGAACTCTATAGCATCACATTGCATTTATGACCAAAAAGCCCAATAGCAAATTGCAATGTAATCTAAACTTGATAAAGTAGATAAAAGTTTCACAAGTAAAATATTTAATGAGAATTACATAATAGACTTAAAACAAATATTTACTTTTTCTAAAAGCCTTGTTTTTATAATCACAGTTAAAAATCTGGCTGTTTTAGATTTTCACTGGCAAATAATTTTTTTACACACTGAGAATAATCTTTTCCTAATTTGGATTTTTAAATTAAGCCAGGTAACTTCCCGATGAAGACACTTACAAAATTCACAATACAATAATATATCATTTCAGGACCAGTACTAATATAGGGACAAAATCTTTGAGTGATGGAAATCGGCCAGATTCCCAATGCTGTCAGTCTTTTTCCCTTGGGGATTGCCACATCTAGTTCCTTGTCACCACTGTAGTTTGGCACAGTTGATTGACCTGCAGGGAAGCCTTCCATTTGTAAAAGGTCAAACATTCTTAGCCTTCAGCTTTTGAAATGAAGCAGAGAAAACAGTTTCAAAGCTATTTACTTCCCAGTTCTCTGACAGCTTTTGTCCTGCCTTCCTGTAAGAGATATTTGCTTTCATAGTCACAATCCTTTAAATAAATATGATGCTTGTGGCTACAGAAAACCATTTGATTGCTTTCTTTGAGTCAAAAAGCTTTTATCTTGTTTTTAAAATCGTAAAGCCCACCAGGCGTTGTGATTTTCAATGCTATTGAGTGCTGTTCTTTATATATATATATATATATATATATATATATATATATATATATATATATATATATATATATATTTAAGTAACCAGATAAGAGTAGAGATAGTGCAACTCTGGAAATAGAGTAGAATAGAATTCTTTATTGGCCCAGTGTTATTGGACACGCAAGGAATTTGTCTTTGTGCATGTGCTCTCAATGTACATAAAAGAAAATATATATTTGTCAAGAATCATGAGGTATAATACTTAATGATTGTCACAGGGTACAAATAAGCAAGCAGGAAATAATGTTAATATAAATCATAAAGGATCCAAGCAACAAGCTACAGTCATACAGTCCTAAGTGAGAGGAGATGGGTGATAGGAACAAAGAAAAGACAGTCATAGTAATGCAGCCTTAGTGAATGGTTTGACAGTGGTGAGGGAATTATTTGTTTAGCAGAGTGATGTCATTCAGGAAAAACCTGTTCTTGTGTCTAGTTGTCTTGGTGTGCAATGTTCTATAGCAGTGATGGTGAACCTTTTTTTTTTCTTGGGTGCCGAAAAAGCATGGGTGTGTGCTATAGTGCATGCGTGAGTGTCCACACCCATAATTTAATGCCTTGGGAGGGCAAAAACATTTTCTCCTGCCCCCTGGAAGTGCTCTGGAGGCCTGTTTCTCAACTTGTGGTGAGCCAGTAGGATCGTGTTTCTCCCTCCCAAGCTCCAGAGTCTTCCCTGGAGCCGGGGGAGGGTAAAAAGAGAGCTGGAGGCTCTCTGGAAGCCAAAAACGCCCTCCCAGAGCATCCATGGGAGTAAAAAACCAGCTGATCAGCACACATATGCATGTTGGAGCTGAGCTAGGACAACAGCTTGCATGCCAGCAGATATGGCTTTGCGTGCTACCTTTGGCACCTGTGCCATAGGTTCACCATCACTGCTCTATAGCTTTGTTTTGAGGGTAGGAGTTGAAACAATTTATGTCCAGGATGCAAGGGGTCAGTAAATATTTTCACAGCCCTCTTTTTGACTCATGCAGTGTACAAGTCATCAATGGAAGGCTGGTTGGCAGCAATTGTTTTTTCTGCAGTTAGCAACTGAAGTCTGTGTCGGTCTTGTTCGGTTGCAGCACCAAACCAGACAGTTATAGAGGTTCAAATGGCAGATTCAATAATTCCTCTGTACATCTGAATCAGCATCTCCTTGGGCAATTTGAGCTTCCTGAGAATAACATATTCTTGGCTGGTAACAGGAACTGGTGAGCAGAATTTCGGAGGTTAGTCGTAACACAGAATTTTAGCCTGAAGGCTTCTTCCGTTTCGCAGAAGAAAATGCATGTGTCCTATTCATCACAGACTGAATGAAAGAGGGGGGGGGGCAATGGGTACAAGTCCCTTTCATAACCTCAGATTCATTCCTAATACATCACTGGGCAGTCTTAACCAACACACTTGAAGCCTAGTTCCATCCTTCTTGGAGAAAGAACATTCTTCATTGTGCTTTGCCGAAGAGACAGAGTAACGACACGGACACAAGAGCTGGATTTAAATTTGGGTCATTTTTATTAATTAATAATTTGCATAATTTATTTAATTAAATTAGCATAAATTAGCATAAATTAGCATAAATCAACATGCTTAACTATGACCCAAACAGTGGACCTGCAGGGTCAAACAAATACTTCCGGGGCGGAAATGACGTAGCAAATCAACATTCCTGGGCAACTATGGGCGTAGCTCGATGCTAGTCCAGGTGAGGGACCTCTCCCTCACCTGAGACCCTGCCATGCACTCGCATGAGGGGGGTCCCGCCGGCGCACCCCTACCCGGGGACTTCAATGTGCGGGACCCAAAGACAGGTTCCCCCCAACTGCTCAGGTAGCACCCCACCATGAGCTTGGAGAGAACCTGTCAATCATCCCCAAAGATGCCCAAGGGAGAACGCACAGTTGCTAACCACCACCCAGATTTCCGCCCCTAACCTGCCTACCCAAATGACCAAAGGTAAGCCAATCAACCTATTAAATGCAAGCACCCCCTAACCACACATCCATCTCCCCAGTGTGGAATGGGCGAAAAAACGGCCATGCCTAATGGGCAAAGCTGCAAAAAATTCCCATTCAGCCCCCCTAGGGGCGACCCAATAGTAGCACACTGCAAAATAGTGGAGGGCGGGCGGGTGTCTGCTCCAGCTGCCGGTCCCAGCGAAAAGGCTTGGCCCAGGGCCTGCAGGCCCTTAAATAGGGCCTGCAAGCCCCGCCCCTGACCGGCAGCAACGTCAGGCCTCGTGGGCCTGATTTTCGGCCGAAATCTCATCTCGCGAGATTTCGGCCGAAAACAAGATGGCGGCCGCCATGAGGGACTCCGGTGTCTGCCCGGTCCCTCCGGCAAAGGCTGCCAGCCGGTAAGTCGACCGGCGCTATTGCCGAAGAAACGGAGTAACGACACGGACACAAGAGCTGGATTTAAACTTGGGTCATTTTTATTAATTAATAATTTATTTAATTAAATTAGCATAAATTAGCATAAATTAGCATAAATCAACATGCTTAACTATGACCCAAACAGTGGACCTGCAGGGTCAAACAAATACTTCCAGGGCGGAAATGACGTAGCAACTATGGGCGTAGCTCGATGCTAGTCCAGGTGAGGGACCTCTCCCTCACCTGAGACCCTGCCATGCACTCGCATGAGGGGAGTCCCGCCGGCGCACCCCTACCCGGGGACTTCAATGTGCGGGACCCAAAGACAGGTTCCCCCCAACTGCTCAGGTAGCACCCCACCATGAGCTTGGAGAGAACCTGTCAATCATCCCCAAATATGCCCAAGGGAGAACGCACAGTTGCTAACCACCACCCAGATTTCCGCCCCTAACCTGCCACGGAGCGGGGGTCAGATCTCTATCTTGGCCCCCCGACTCCCCCCTCTATCTGCGCCAGCTCACGCAGAGACCGCTGCAGGTCCTGTAAGAAAATGGCGTTCCCCTGTTCTGACAGGTGAACGCCGTCGGCCCGGTAAAGCCACGGCCGATCTACAGTGATGAGGGGATGGGCCACTACAACCCCACCTAATTCCCTAACTGTTTTGCCCAGGGCCTTATTCACTCTACGCCTGACCCGGTGAATGGCCCTAAGGGAAATGGTGTCCCTCCATATGATCCTTGGGAGGATCTCTGACCACACCACTTGCGTGGTTGGCCACACAGTGCGAAGCCACCGCAGGTCTTCGCGCGCCTGGATGATCAACGGTAGACCACCAAGCAGGCATAGGTCATTGCCACCGAGGTGCAAGACCAGCCATCTGGGTGCGGCTATGGGCTGCCGCCCACCCAGTCCCATCTGAGCGCGACCCTGGGTAGCCGCCCGCCCAGCAGCGCCGGGTACAGCCCTGAGATGCTGCCCCCCCAGCAACGTCGGTAGGAGCCCCTCCCACTGCATACCTCTCCGGCCCATCCAAACAACATTGACCCAACGTCCCAATGACAACTGGGTCCCGATGGCGCTTCTGGCTGCTGAGCGGCCGGCCCAAAATACCATGCTGTGCCCACACAGCAGCGCCGTCGGTTTCTGATTGGCATGGGGACCTGAAAGAGGACACACACAGAGAGGTTACCTAGCCTAAGCCCTGCCTAGGATCCTCGGCGGGCCTAACATAACCCAAATATGCCGCCGACCGCCAGCGGCCGATCTCCCGAATCCGATGGGCCGGGAAACCAGAAAGCGCCGCGCTAGTGGCGACGCCGATACGGAACGAATGCGTTCCATATCCGGCGGGATCCATGCCCACCTGAGCCATTGCCTTAGACACTAAAGCCCAGAATTGATAACGGGTCAGGGGGGTACCGTCCTGATGCTTAAATAGGTACCCTTGCCCTGACCCCCTTAAGGCACAAAATTGCTGCAAAGCGGCCACCGGGCATACAGACTGATCGGTGGCTGCACTAAGTTCTATCTTAACCCCTCTGTGCAACTGATCTGTCTTGGAATGTCTCACCAAAAGTGAGACACCCCCTTGTCTAAAGGCCAGATCAGTGAACTGGAAGGCACGGAGCGACAAGTCAGCCTGTGAGGAGGCTATTGCCTCGCTGACCCTAAGGGCCCCAAAAAACATGACACAAGTGGCTGCCCTAAAAAGACGGGCCTCGTACAGAGAGGCACACAGACTGTCCAAGGCCTGATTAATCAAGGACAGCTGCTGAACCGTCAGGGCCTGACGAGTGTCAGAAGGGATCCCCTGTCGCTCCCTCAACCAGCCTTCCAGCATCTTCCGAATGCGGAAGTCACCAGAAAAATCACTAAAACCCCCCGTCTTGGACAGAAAGGCGAGGCCGGCTAACCTGGACCTAATAGTCCTAACTGAAAGGCCACGCTGCCTCAGCAGGACACAAAATTCCGCCAGGTGTTCAACTGGGGCAGGCCAACTATGGGGGTAACCCCTACCCTGCCTGAAATCCCCAAACTCCTTACCTGCACTCTGGTAGGCCCGCAGGGTGCCCGGTGCTACCGAAAGGGCGATCGCCCTGGAGGCCTCATCTCTCCAACGCTCGGGAGCCCGCCCAGGCTCCAAAGGTGGACTGGGAACACCTCTGGCGACTCCCGTGCCCACGGGGCCAGGGTCCAAAACCTGGACAACTGACCACGGGACAAGGCGTCAGCCACACCGTTATCCAGCCCGGGGACATGTCTGGCCAAAAACAAGGCGTTTAGGGACAAGGACTTGTGCACAAAATGGCGGACAAGCCGCATGACCCTGTCACTCTTAGAGGACAGGGCATTAACAACATGGACAACTGCTAGGTTGTCGCACCAAAAGTGCACAGTCTTGTTCCTAAACTGCTCCCCCCAAAGCTCTAAGGCCACTATCAAGGGGAAGAGCTCTAAAAAAGTCAGGTCCTTAACCAGAGAAGAGGCACTCCATTCCGGAGGCCACACCGACCAGGACCACTGGTCACCTAGCACTACCCCAAAACCACAAGTCCCCGCAGCATCCGAGCAAAGCTGCAATTCAGCTTCCAAAAGAAGCTCGTGCCTCCAAAAAGACAATCCATTAAAGTGTTCCAAAAACTCCCGCCACACGCAGAGGTCAGCCCTGACTCCTGCGCATAAGCGGGTACGATGATGGGGCAAACGCAGCCCCTTCATCGCATCATACAACCGTCTGGAAAAGGCCCTGCCCGGCACTACTACCCGACAGGCAAAATTAAGGATCCCTGCCAGTTCCTGGAGCTGCCGAAGAGTCACCTTCCTGCAGCCCAGGACCGCCTCCAGCTTGCACCTGATTTTAACCAACTTGTCCAGGGGCAATCTAGAAGATTGCTCCTCTGAGTCCAATTCAATACCGAGGAAGGTAATCCTGGTGGCAGGGCCTTCGGTCTTCTCAGAGGCTAAAGGCACCCCTAGCTGAGCACAAAGGGCTTCGAAGTCCCGCATCAGCGCAAAACATTGCTCCGAGTGCGCAGGCCCTGCCATGAGGAAATCATCAAGGTAGTGAACGACCGAGCCCACGCCTCCTGAGCACCCACTCCAAGAAGGTGCGAAAACTCTCAAAAAGAGAGCATGAGACAGAGCAGCCCATTGGCAATGCCCTGTCCACATAGAAGCCACCTTCGAAATGGAAGCCCAGGAGCTCGAAGTCGTCCGGGTGTATGGGGAGGAGCCGGAATGCTGACTTAATGTCGCACTTACCCATAAGGGCTCCAACCCCACACTTCCTAACCATGGTCACGGCCGCATCAAAGGATGCGTACTGCACCGAACACAGTTCGTCAGGAATGAAATCATTCACTGACTCCCCTTTAGGAAAAGACAAGTGGTGAATCAACCTAAATTCCGGTACCACCATATCCCATGGCAGGTTGGGCTCCACAGCCATCCTCATCCTAAACCCTTTATCATAATGGCGCCATATGGTGCCTTTGTATTCAAAATTAGCCCTGGCGATCAAATCAATGTACTTAAGCATCGCCGAGGCCATGGCAGGCTGTCTCTGAATCACCACTGACGCATATGTCAGAAAAGCGTACAGCCACGAGCTGAAACACTTGGTGACTTTTGTTTTCTTGGGCTTTTCCCCAGGAACTACATCTTTCTCTTGTTTAGGGACCTCCCGATTGAGCAATGAAAAAAGGTCCACGTACTCCCCCCTCCAAATGGCCTCCTTCACGGACGGGTGAAGGTGGTACCCTAACGGGGTGGCCGGCAGACCGCACGGAATGGCCCCCGCCTTAATACTGGCGAACGGGTCCCACACCGTGGTGGCCCCCGGCCCTAGCACACCTAACCCCTGGGGATAGGTCATCAATGGAAGCGGGGGCATAACAGCAGGAGCTGTAGGGGTCCAACCCCCCACCCCGGGCACCCCGGGCACCCCAGCCATCACCGTCCCGAGCGGCGGCGCCGCACCAGGCGTAGGCGCCCCCGCCAACGGGGCCGGCGGCGACCAGACCTGCCCGCATGCGCCCGCCTGGGGGCCCCCAAAGCTAACCCCGGTCCCCAGCCCCGTCGGGGGAAAACTCGCACCAGCCAGGGGGAGAAATGAAGCATGTGTATTGTGTGGTGCAACCTCACCTGCCCCGTACGGGGTTGAAGACATCCAAGGGGGCCCCACGACCGCGGGGCCCGGAAAAGCCGTCAAGTGCCCCGACTGGGCCGCCTGCCCGGTATGGGCCCTCTGCCCGGTATGGGCCGTCTGTCCGGCCTGGGCTGCCGCTGGAGCTCCTCCCAATGCCGCTGGTACCTGCTCGAGGGCCCCCCAAGGGCCCGAGCCGCTCCGCCAGTGCTCGAGCTCATCGAGCCTCTCCAACACCCTAGCCCAAGAAAGGGCAGGAGAAACATCCGAGTGAGGGGCTGTAGGTAAAGGACCCACCGCCCCCTCCGCGGGTACCACCCCAGGGGCCCCCTCCATACTTGCCCGAGCCCGGGCAGAAGGCCTAAGGGCCCCCCTAGGCCGCGTGGCAGCAGGCTGGGCCACAGGGGCCTTGGCTTGCCTCTTTTTAGGGGCCATGCCACCTGATTAGCAATAAAGAAAAAAAAACCTTTTAATTATTGAGCCCTAACACACCTGCAGCAAGGTAACCTTGCCAGGCAAAATTGCCCAGGGGCTTGCAGCACTACAGCCCACCCCCTGGATCAATAACAGGGTTCAACCCCAGGCACCCCTGTGGACCCCCAAGGCCAATCACCCCGCACCCTGGGCGAGGCCCAAACAAAAAAACCCCTCCCAGCCGGGAGCGAATCACCACTCCCCCTCGGGCCCGAGGGGGATCAGGACACCAGCGCCGCCGATCCAACTGGTCTGCAGTCTTCAGGCACCGCTGGGCTTCAAGAAAAGGCCTCCTCGCCGGAGTCAAAATGGCGGCCGCAACACGAGGCCACCACAAAATGGCTGCCAGGAGCAAGAACAATGGAATGTCTGCTCCAGCTGCCGGTCCCAGCGAAAAGGCTTGGCCCAGGGCCTGCAGGCCCTTAAATAGGGCCTGCAAGCCCCGCCCCTGACCGGCAGCAACGTCAGGCCTCGTGGGCCTGATTTTCGGCCGAAATCTCATCTCGCGAGATTTCGGCTGAAAACAAGATGGCGGCCACCATGAGGGAGTCCAGTGTCTGCCCGGTCCCTCCGGCAAAGGCTGCCAGCCGGTAAGTCAACCGGCGCTATTTTTGATGACATTTTTGATGTTAGGTGACCATTTTAGGGCTCGATATATCATAGCACCTAGAAATGTGAAGGTCTCTATTGTTGATACTGTGTTTTCTAGTATTGCAAGAGTTGGAGGGTTTCTTCTAAAGTCTACCACCATTTTTATGGTTTTGAGTGTGTTCAGTTCCAGATTGTTCCGGTCGCACTATGAGGCTAGTTGTTCAATCTCCCACCTGAAGGTGGTTTCATGGTCTTGAATGAGACCAATCATTGTTGTATCATCTGCAAACTTCAGTAGGTTAACAAATGGATCGTCTCAGATGCAGTATATATAGAGAAGAGCAAACACCTTGGTGGGAGGGCCTTGTGCAAATCTGATGTGATTTTGAATAGCTTCACCTGCTGCTTCCTGTCTGTTAGGAAGCTTGTGATCCACTTTCAAATATGCTCAGGTACTGCTAGCTGATTTAGTTTAGTTAGAAGATGTCCAGTATGATGGTATTGAATGCTGAACTGAAGTCTATAAAAAGGACCCTTGTGTACCTCTTTGGAGATCCAAGATGTTGTAGAATGTAGTGCAGAGTCATATTAACAGAATCATCATTTGATATGTTTGCTTAGTATGCCAATTTCAGGGGATCTAACAGTGGATCCATCATGGTTTCCAAGTGGCATATCAGTAGCCTTTCAAAGGTTTTCATAACTACAGATGTTAGAGCAACAAAGCTGTAGTAATTCAGTTCCTTGATGGAGGCTTTTCTCAGCATTAGGATGATGGTGGAGTGTTTGAAGCAAGAAAGAACATGGCATATCTCTAATGATTTATTGACGAATTGGGTGAAGCTGGGGGCCTGGGTCTGGTGCTTTTCCTGGCTTCTGTCTGTGAAATAGATCTTGCACTTCCTTTTCTGTGATCACCAATGGTTGTGAACCCAATGGCATGAGGTCAGTTGTAGGAGGTTTGTCTGTTGTCTGTTGTTGGGTGTAGTGTCCTTTCAAACCTGCAGTAGAACACGTTCAGGTCATCTGCCAGTTGCTGATTTCATTCAACTTGGGAAGGAGGTTTGCCCTCCTGTTTTTAAGAGTTTTCCACATGTTTGCTGATTCATTTGTTGAGAACTGATTACTTAGCTTTTCAGAGTAGCTTCTTTTTGCTACTCTGATACACTTCTGGCCTGATTATACAGCATTCTATCACATTTTCTGTAATCTTCCTCTTTGGAGTGACCTGGTTGCTTTAAGTTTATTTGTGAACCAAGATCTATTGTTACTGTATATTCGCAAGTTCCAGGTCGGTACACATAGGTCTTCACAGAAGCTGACATATGCTGCTACAGTATCTGTGAGTTCATTCAGGTCTGCAGAGGCAACTTCAAGAATATTCTAGTCCATGCAGTCAAAGCAAACCTGTAGTTTTAACTTTGCCTCTTCAGTCCAAATCCTCGCTGATTTAATTGTTGGTTTCATGGCTTTCATTTTTTGTCTGCAAGCAGATACCAGGTGAATCATGCAATAATCATAGTGTCCCACAGCTTCTCATGATAAGGACCAATAAGTATCTTTTAGTGTTGTGTAGCAGTGGTCTAAAGTATTCTTACCTCTGGTGGGACAATTGACATGCTGAAAATACTATGGAAGCTCTTTCCTTAATTTTCCTAAAATCATCTAGGTTAATGCCCAGTAATCTGGGTATTTGGCCTCCATAATCTGATCAGATAGAGTTCTTAGTGCCTTGTTTACACATGCTTGTGGTGGGATAGACACAGCAGTTAGTAAAAATGATGAGAATTCACACGGAGAATAAAAAGTGTTGAAGTATTATAGTTATGTCCTGAGTCCAGCTGTTGTTGATATACATACATAAGCCTCCTCCCTTTTCCCCCCTGAAAGTTCTACAATCCTGTCTGCTCTAAGTATATGCATGCTATTGTCATCAATTTCCTCATTTAGCCAGGATTCAATACACAGATGCATTGTAAAAATCAGAATTGCATCTGTTTAAAAGGAGTATTTATCCATCTTATTAGCAAGTGAATGTAAATTGATAAAAAGATTGAAGGGAGTGGGGATTTTTATTTCCCTTACTCCTTATTAAAAATTCCCGCCCTTTTATCTCTTCCTTTCTGCTGTCTGTGTTAGCTTTTGGTGATCCATAGTTCTGGGGAATTAGATTCCTCCTATGTTAGAATCTCCTCCACATTTGTAAAGACAGGTGGGAGTGAGGTATCAGAGAGCTGCTCCTTAAAGAAACAAAGACATTAGATAAAGAGATCTCCCCCCTCCTCCATGGTCTATCTTGTTTATTTTACTCTATTATGGGCTCAAAAACATTATTCTTCTGTTTTCACAGTGGAGTTGTAGTAATTTCCTAAATTACATAAACTACAGTAAGATTTTCCATATATTGCATTATTATATTTAATCACACCAAAGAAACAAATACAAATACCAACTTGTTTAAGATTGAAGAGAAGCATATTTAGGATAATTTAAAGCAAAGAAAAAAATCTGAAAGCAGCACCAACCTGAGCTTGGCTTCTTTTGAAAAAAAAAAAAAAAATCGACCTGATGGGTGATTTACTTAGATTATCCTTGTTAGTATCGTATTTGGAAAGGAGACCACCAGGAAATATCACAATTGTGGGCTACATTGGAAAATGAAAAACATCTCAAAAAAAATGCGAGGGCAAATCATTTTCTTATTATTGCCAAGAAAGTACATGGATCCATGAAACCACCAGGAGAACTAAAATCATATGATTTCAATGCACATTAGTATCCATTGAGCATCAACTAATCTGACATTTTTGAAAATTGGGGGACCCACTTTCTGCAGAGTTTAGATTAGATTAGATTTATTCGATTTGTATGTCACAGGATGAGGGACCCCCAAAAAATGGGTGGGAGCAATACATTTGATTACATTTTATGCACATTTTATGTTAAGTGTAATTACTCACCAGTCATGTATTTAATAATTTTCCCTTTCTGTCACATTAAAAATTACAATTTGGTAATGACTTTTGAGGCTCTGGGAGATACATCCCAAACTTCAGAGTCTAGTATAAATCCTTCTGTTCCTTTGTTTCCAAATTCATAATACTTTTAGATTAACAATTAAATAGATATTTTCTAAGTGGAGTAAGTTTTAAGATAATTATTATATAATTGCTTCTTCTCCCTGTTCTTTCATTAAAATCCTCTTTTTCAAAAAAAGTTTCTATCTGTCTCCATTTTGCTGCTCCTAGTAATATTATTGATTAGACTGTTTTTTAAAAAATATATTCGCTAGTCTTTGTCTTGTTATCTATTTTTATTTATTCCCATAGCAAGAGTATATTAAGTAATTAGTTTATCAAGGATAATCCATCACTTGCAAGCACTTCATGTCTAGCTCCCAAAGTTTGTGAAGCCAATCTATTATTATTATTATTATTATTATTATTATTATTATTATTATTATTATTATTATTATTATGTTGTTGTTGTTGTTGTTGTTGTCATCGTCATCATCATCATCATCATCATCATCATCATCTCTGGTATTGGGATATTAAGAGGCAAAGAGGATATCTTAAGACTTTCAGAGAGTTAAGACCCTCCTTCTACTTTTGAAAAACTCTGAACCATTTAGGCAGATTTTTGCCATGAGAGTTATAAGATTAAGATAATGTAGCCCTTAAAATTCTGAAAAGTTAAGACAGTAGTATATAAATATACATGTATGTATTATATATAGCCAGTTTGATCTAACACAGGGGTGTCAAACTCAAGGCCCAAGGGCTGGATCCGCCCTGCAGGGTGCTTAGATCTGCCCTGCAGGGCTGCCCTGGAAACAGTGAAAGACCAGCAGTGACCTCTGTTAGTGAAAACAGAGCTTGGGGGGCTGCATGCAGCCCTGGCAGAGGGTTGCAGGAGGACGTCATAGCCAAAACTGGAGCTTGGGAGCCTGTTTTCACTGGCTACCACAGGTGCCCACGACATGAGTGATGTCGAGCTGGCTACGTCCATTCCAGCCTCATCTATCGCAGCCCCCCCCCCCCTGAGATCAAACACAACCCTGATGCGGCCCTCAATGAAATTGAGTTTGACACTCCTGGTCTAATGGTTAAGGCACCAGGCTAGGAAGCAGGAGACCATGAGTTCTAATCCTGTTTTAGGCAAGAATGCTGGTTGGGTGATCTGCGGCCAATTACTGTCTCCCAGCTCACTTCACCTCACAGGGCTATTCTGAGAAACATAGGAGGAGGAAGAAGAAGACATGTTAGATATGGTCACTGCCTTAAGTTATTTCTAAAAATATCAGAAAAACAAACATTATATTTAGAGACTATCCATCTGCCTGATAGTGTGACTCTATATTTTGTTATTATCATTGGCTAAAAACTCAGAAAACTGCAAAAAAAAGAAAGAAAGAAACCCAAAATCTCTAAAGAGTTGTACCCACTCTAGCCCCTACTCAAACCCTTTTCAGAATCACTAAATCAATTGTGAAAGGAGAGAGTTTAGTGTAGTATTTTATGAGATGGCTCTTTAATGGTGCTTTTTGAAGGCGTGAAACGTCAGATCGATTGAAAGAAGGAAGGCAATCAAGTGCCTAATACAACGTGTCTCCACCTCATAAAATGCCATGCCGTAAAGAACAAAGTTGAGCCATCTATGATGTATAGATAGTATAGAGAGGCAACATTCAGCCATATCCCTTCAATGGGCAACTCATTTCGAAACAAAGAAAACAACCACAAGATCCAGAGCTGCTTATTCTTTATAGTAATGTCCCTCATTTCTCTCTTTTGAAAGCATCCCTAAAGCAGGACCATTTTATTAGTCTATAAATCATTGAAAAGTCTTAAAGTGTAATCATGGTCATTTGCTTCTACATTAGAGCTGGACCTTGGCAGTGTCCCTGGTATGTATAAAAACATGAATCTCTTTTAATAAAATCTTCCTGGATGTGTAGAAGAGGTGGGATTCAGCAGGTTCTGACCAATTCTGGAGAACTGGTAGCAGAAATTTGAGTAGTTAGGAGAATCAGTAAATACCATAGAAACACAGAAACATAGAAGACTGATGGCAGAAAAAGACCTCATGGTCCATCTAGTCTGCCCTTATACTATTTCCTGTATTTCATCTTACAATGGATATATGTTTATCCCAGGCATGTTTAAATTCAGTTACTGTGGATTTACCAACCACATCTGCTGGAAGTTTGTTCCAAGGATCTACTACTCTCAGTGAAACAATATTTTCTCACTTTGCTTTTGATCTTTCCCCCAACTAACTTCAGATTGTGTCCCCTTGTTCTTGTGTTCACTTTCCTATTAAAAACACTTCCCCCCTGAACCTTATTTAACCCTTTAACATATTTAAATGTTTCGATCATGTCCCCCCTTTTCCTTCTGTCCTCCAGACTATTCAGATTGAGTTCATTAAGTCTTTCCTGATACGTTTTATGCTTAAGACCTTCCACCATTCTTGTAGCCTGTCTTTGGACCTGTTCAATTTTGTCAATATCTTTTTGTAGGTGAGGTCTCCAGAACTGAACACAGTATTCCAAATGTGGTCTCACCAGCGCTCTATATAAGGGGATCACAATCTCCCTCTTCCTGCTTGTTATACCTCTAGCTATGCAGCCAAGCATCCTACTTGCTTTTCCTACTGCCCGACCACACTGCTCACCCATTTTGAGACTATCAGAAATCACTACCCCTAAATCCTTCTCTTCTGAAGTTTTTGCTAACACAGAACTGCCAATGCAATACTCTGATTGTTTTTGCTAACACAGAACTGCCAATGCAATACTCTGATTGTCCCCGTCCTATTTATTTTCTGACTCCTGAGTCCCAGCTGATTGGGAGGGAATGGGGTTTTTGCAGTAATCTTCCCCTGGAATAGGGAGGGAATGCAGATTTTACAATATCGCTCACCTGCCATGCCCACTAAACCACGCCCACAGAACCGGCTGTAAAAAAAAAAGAATCCCATCACTGGTGTGTAGGATGTAACTCCTTTTAATCTATCTTTGCAATTCAGTTAAATGGACTGAATTGGTTTTCCTGACATTTGTAGTTTATGTACCTTCAAGATACATAATGTTCATTATGCTATGAATAATTCATGGAAGGATTATTATTAACAACTAATACATGCTACAAAAAGTTCTTTGTGGGGGCTTTCTAACTAAAGATCCCTATTGGTAAAAAAAATGTTTAAAATTAAAAAACAAAGTTAAATGTTGATTCTGACAATCTAAGGAAATATTAAGCAAGAATGTTGGCTTTGTCAAAGACCACAATAACCTTGAAAGAAGACATTAATTGATCCACTAGGATGGGAACTAATGGGGACCTGCCATATTTTATAACTCTGAACAGAATTTGAAACCCTCCCCCGTTACTTATTCTATCTAGCTAAGAGTTAAAAGAAACTATTTGCAAAAATAGAATATTGTCCAAAAGATTTGCCCCAAACCAAAAGGCTGGTTTTACTGTTTGAAAGCAAGAGAGAGAAAATGATTAATAGATGGATTGAAAAGGCAACAGCACCTTAAGGACTAACACATTTATTGCTGTACAAGCTTCCATAAGAATCTAATTTATCAGGTGCAAAAAAGCATTGGAAACCGAAATAGAAAGCAGAAAGGAATGCATCTGCAAAAGGACACACTATATCATACAATCATCTGAAATAAGCACTGTTTAAAAGCCTGAAATGTGCAATACTATTGTGGATAGGTCCAGGCAAGGAAGCTGATATCAGGTTTGAAACACCTGAAAAACAAATACTGTTTTGAGGGCTTAAAACACAACCTGCTACAAGTCTACTTAGAGGTAAGTCCCTATGGAGGTTCAAAGGATTTACTTCCAGACATATATTAGTGGATAAGCAGAAAATCTAAAGTCATGCCTGACATAAGATATTGGACATATTGCAGACCAGATCAGCCAGAGCATTGGCTGGTAGGGATGAGAAGATGGGCCTTGTCTGCAGTGGCCCCTGCTCTGTGGGATATCCTCCCTTTGGCGATTAGAAGGGCCCCAACCCTGTTGACCTGTGATAAAGCTTTAAGTATGTGTTTGTGTTCAGGATGTGCTAAGAAATCCATTTCCAGATTCTATTGTTAATTGGCCAGGTATCACGGCTGCTGTAGTATATTTATTTTGGATGTTTTTAAATTTGAGTTCAATTTTTAATTGTTTTTTTATTGTTTTATAATTTTGGAATTATAAACCAGGTAGGGTCTTTAATTGAGATGGGATGCTATTGAAATTGAATACATTTCTATAAATAATAAATTTATAGATAAATAATAGTATATAAAATAAATAAATAATAAATGAATGAATGAATGAATGAAATGAATAAACGAAATGAATACAGTGATGCCTTGTCTTACAAACTTAATTGGTTCCGGGACGAGGTTCTTAAGGTGAAAAGTTTGTAAGACGAAACAATGTTTCCCATAGGAATCAATGAAAAAGCGATTAATGTGTGAAAGCCCAAAATTCACCCCTTTTGCCAGCCGAAGTGCCCATTTTTGCGCTGCTGGGATTCCCCTGAGGCTTCCCTCCATAGGAAACCCCACCTCCGGACTTCTGCGTTTTTGCAATGCTGCAGGGGAATCCCAGCAGGGGGATTCCATTGCCAGCGAAGCGCCCGTTTTTGCGCTGCTGGATTCCCCTGCTGGGATTCCCCTGCAGCATTGCAAAAATGCAGAAGTCCGGAGGTGGGGTTTCCTGTGGAGGGAAGCCTCAGGGGAATCCCAGCAGCGCAAAAATGGGCACTTCGGCTGAGGTGGGGCATCCCAGTGGCGGCGGTGGGTTTGTAAGGTGAGAATAGTTTGTAAGAAGAGGCAAAAAAATCTTAAACCATGGGTTTGTATCTCGAAAAGTTTGTATGACGAGGTGTTTGTAAGATGAGGGATCACTGTACTTAGGTAACTGTCATGCTAGCTGAATGGAATGTGAAATGCAATGAAGTGAAAGGTTGGGAAAAGATGGTGCTGTCAGCTTCCAGTTTTACAGAAATGAAGAGAACTAGATCTAAATTTCAAATTATCCTTACATTGAACAGTTTCACCAGATTTGCCCCAATCGTGGGCTTGAAGCCCAAATTCTTTCCCATCTTACCTGATGGGGGAGAAGGTGATGATGATAGCGAAACAGACCATAAGCGAACTTCACTTTGCAGAAAATACCCAAAATAATCCTTCTAACAATGAGACTGAAACTCACATCTAGAAAACTTAAAGCTGGGTTAGAAGAGCAACCAGGATTAAAACTTTCTTCTAACAAAAGAGAAAACCAAGTTAAAGCTGGTAGCTGGCTGTGCAAGAAATTTTAAAGCTGAATGGAGCTCAAAGCTGAAAAGAACTCTGATAGGCCGACAGTTTAAGAAAGTATTAAGCTGATTAGTTCGCTACATATGTTAGTGTCAGACGGCTGATCCCATCACTCAACCCACCTCCCAGCATTCTCCATATGTGGAATTAAGCTTGCAATGTTATATGTTGTCAGTAACAACCCCCAAGCAGAGGAAACCATTGATAAGCTACCACTTGATTGGATTCACTGCTTCAAAGCAAGTCCCTACTTTGATACATTAATTTGCTTTGATCGGGTGATTAGATGGAACATTTGGCAGGCTAAAATACTGCTTGAAAGCTTTGCACGGTCCTGCTGCTAATGTTTCCCCATAGAAGAGTAGAGGCTGGCATACAGTTGAATTTGAGTTAAATTTAAATAATGTTTATGTTTCCATCTTATCATCCTATTACATCTAGATCATTTATGCAGGCTAGGGTTCTTTATTTTCAAATTCTCTGACAAAAATTATCATGTGACCTGCAAGTCCTACGCTATAAAAACAGGTACAAACTCAAAGTAAACCACTCCAAACTTGATTGTAGAAATACGAGTTCAGTAACCGAGTAATTAATGCCTAGAACTCACTACCTGACTGTGTAATTTTGTTACCAAACCCTAAAAATTTTACCCTTAGAATATCCACTGTTGACCTCACCCAATTCCTAAGAGGTCAGTAAGGGGCATGCATAAATGCACCAGCGTGCCTACCGCCCCTGTCTTAATGTTTCCCTCTTATTAGTACCCATCTCATGCATATAAACAGTGTTATATCTATGTATACTACCAATATGTATATAAATAAATAATGTATACTATGTATACTACCAGTATCTATGTATACTACCAATATGTACATAAATAAATAAATAAATAAATAAATAAATAAATAAATAAATAAATAAATGACTTCGCTTTTTTCCCTCTCCTTGAAAATTAACTTCTTGATTGGCTTCTGTTTTGAATGCATTCTTTTTCAAAGTACCTAAGCTGCCTAATTATGTGCAATCAATTATCTCTACTTTCCAGACTATTACATTCTCCCTTTCTCTATCCTGACCTTGATGTGATGTTAAAAATCTCTAACAAGCAAAACATCCATCTTCACCTACTGGCATTGTCTCTTCTACTCACAGACTGGTCCTTCGGCTTTCCATCATTTCCCCCCCTTTAATTTACACAGTAATGGAATTTTATTCTTTATTCCATCTTTTTCTTGTATTGTAACATTGAGCTACAGTTTAGTATGCAATTATACAAGTACCTCCTGTCTTCTCTCCTACCTAGATAATCTTTGGTATATAGATCACATTAAATTACTGTATGATTGTTGTTGTTCAGTTGCTAAGTCATGTCCAACTCTTTACAACCCCATGGACCACAGCACACCAGGATGCCAGGACCCCCACTTTCTCCCAGAATCTGTCCAAACTCAGGCCCTCTGTTCCACGACACTCTTTAACCATTTCATCCTCTGACTTTCCCTTCTCCTTTTGCCTTCCATCTTGTCCACATCATCAGGGTCCACAGGTATTATTTGTTGGCTCAATGTCCTATATTTATTTATTATTTATTTATTAATTGAACTTTTATGCCACCTCTCTCCGAGGACATGGGGCGGCTATACAGAAAATTTCAATAATTTCAAAATTTCTTTGTGCAGTGATATAATCATAGAAATGCTACAATCATTTACACCTAATTATCATCTGGTACATGCACATAAGTCCCAACACTTAAAGAATTGCATCAGCCCACAAGTCATCATTTTGTCCCTTTATATCCTCTATAATTGCTTGCACTTCATGCTAAGCTTAAGTTAAAAACCATCAAAGGATGATAAAAAAAAAAATCTACTGTAATTGTTGTACCCATCGAATAATACTCTACTAACCATAGCTTCCAAAACATTTGTCAGAGCAATTCTAAAATACAGCTCACCTACATGGAACCTGCATTGAATATCAGACATAAATACAATCGAGAGAATCCAGAAATATTTCACAAGCAGAGTCCTTCACTTCTCCTCTCGCAATAAAACACCTTACTCCACCAGACTTGAAAAACTGCGATTAGACAATTTACAACTACGTCACCTCCAATCAGATCTAACAGTAGTTCACAAAATCGCATACCAAAATGTCTTTCCTGTTAGTGACTACCTCACCTTCAACCGCAACAACACACGAGCACGTAATAGATTCAAATTAAATGTAAAGTACTCCAAACTAGATTGCAGAAAGTATGACTTCAGCAATAGAGTGATCAACACCTGGAATACATTACCTGATTCTGTGGTTTCTTCCCCAAACCCAGAATCTTTAACCTCAGATTGTCTACAGTTAACTCTCCCCTTTTGTAAGGGGCGTGCATAAGGGCACCATTGTTTATTTTATTTTATTTATTCTTTGTCCAATATACAATACATATGAAAGAGAATAGACATTAAGTGATATATAAAAGATAGGAAGTAAAGAGGAAGAGAAGTAGGTGGGAAGGAAAGAATATATATGATAAAAGGGAAAGGAAAGACAATTGGACAGGGGACGAAAGGCACATCAGTGCACTTATGTACGCCCCTTACTGGCCTCTTAGGAACCTGGAGAGGTCAATCGTGGAGAGTCTGAGGGAGAAATGTTGGGGGTTGGGGGTTGACACTATTGAATCCGGTAATGAGTTCCACGCTTCGATGACTCGATTGTTAAAGTCATATTTTTTACAGTCAAGTTTGGAGTGATTAACATTGAGTTTGAAGCTGTTGCATGCTCTTGTGTTGTGCCTACCATCCCTGCCCTACTGTCCTATTCTTTTCTTTTATCATTACTTTCGACTTAAGTTATGCTTATACAAACTAGAATCCTATACTTGTTCAAAAAATAAATAAAATAAAAATAAATAAATAAAGATTACTGCGAAAGTGCCCCAAATATCTTTATTCTCTTCTCTGTGTTTTGGGATGTAAAAGTATTTCAGAAATCATAGAAGTAGCTCATTTCTATAAAATATCAAATATAACAGTAAAGTCGTGAACACTCTTAATGTAAAAAAAAAAATAGTGGGGAAACTATGGAAAGAAAAGTTGGAGAAGCTGAGGAACGTGTGCAGAAGTTGATCATAGTTTAAGTGATTGAGATCAAGAATGTGGGTCTTGAAGAAAATATAAAGCAGAAAATAGCAATATGATTATTAGTCTGGGTATAATAATAATAATAATTTAATAATAATAATTTATTAGACTTGTATGCTGTCCCTCTCCAAAGACTCGGGCCTGAGCTAGGGATGGTGAGAGATTCAGATAAGATTGTTCTGTATTTATTACAGTTTATTTGTTTTATTTATTTTATTTATCGCCAAAAAAACCTCTAGAGTTGTTAACCTGATCCTACGCAGCTTCTGCTCAGGCAATCTCACTCTACTCACAAGAGCCTACAAAACTTTTGCCAGACCCATCTTAGACTACTGCTCATCTGTCTGGAACCCATACCACATCTCAGACATCAACACCCTTGAAAATGTCCAAAGATATTTCACCAGAAGAGCCCTTCACTCTTCCACTCGAAACAGAATATCCTGCGAAAATGGACTTACAATCCTAGGCCTAGAAAGCCTAGAACTACGGCGTCTAAAACATGATTTGTGTATTGCCCACAAGATCATATGCTGCAATGTCCTATCAGTCAATGACTACTTCAGCTTCAACCGCAACAACAGAAGAGCACGCAACAAATTCAAACTCAATACGAACCGCGCCAAACTTGACTGTAAAAAATATGATTTCAACAATCGAGTTATCGAAGCGTGGAACTCATTACCGGACTCAATTGTGTCAACCCCTAACCCCCAACACTTCTCCCTCAGACTCTCCATGATTGACCTCTCCAGCCCACTTTCACCTTTTTTATATTATCACATGTCTATTTTCTTCCTATGTACTTGTGTATTGGATAAATAAATAAATAAATAAATAAATAAATAAATAAATAAATAAATAAATAAATAAATAAATAAATAAATAAATAAATAAATAAATAAATAAATAAATAAATAAATAAATAAATAAATAAATAAATAAATAAATAAATAAAACTTCTATGCCGCCCAATCCCGAAGGACTCGGGGTGGCTTAAAACAATATAAAAATACAATTTATAATTAAAAAGTCAAATATAAACATTAAAACAATAATGAAACAAAGATGTTATCTTCAATCTGTATATTCTCTAACCTTTCCCTCTCTACAAGTATTTTAACCAATTCCACCTCCTAGAGTTATTGAATAGAAAACAGGTTGAGAGAGCATTCAGTTTAGCATCTTAAGTTGCTCAGAGTAAAGACAAGAGCTCATTCAAATAAATAGTATTTTCTTGTTCCTCTTTTATTTCCTTCCCTGTCATCCAAGGGCACTGTGTGCTGAAAAATAATATGAATGCTGTCTATGATCATGTCAGATACAGCCCCAGGGAATTGATAGAGAGGGGAAGACCTTGATGGAAACAGGTAGAAGTTAACAGACGCATCCTCTAAGTCCTGGTCATGTTAAGAAAATAAAAATAAAGGGATATAATCCAAGGCTCTGAAATGAAGGTAGTTGAAACAGCATCCCTTTTAAACTAACTTCAGTGTAACAGCTCGAGGCAAATCCGTATTGCTCTTTTCTCCTTGAAAAGATATGATGTGAAGGTTCCTCCATTAAACTCTTATGTGATACCCAGACAGAAGTCATTAAAAATAAAACTATATCTGTTTCTTGCACATGACATGCCTGAAAATTAGAGGGGATTCAGAAAGTCATTCATTTTTTTTCCACAGTGACATTAAATTCTACCGAACACAAGTTCTAATTGTAGATCACTTGCATTGGCACACTTCGGTGTATGCTCAAGGATAGAGAGACAAGGAAAGAGAAACCTATGGTTTCCGCTGAAGGCAACACTTACACATATTTTGTTTTTTCACAAAAATATCCATCAAAATACACAAAACTAATGCAACACATTTGTATGTGTGGAATTTAGCTTGCAATTGCTTCCTTTTGCATTGTTCTTTATATTCTGATGACTTGAAGTTGCAGATATAACATTATTTGAGTGACCTAGTAGTGGATTATTAACAGTGAAGGGCTACCAAAATTTTCACTACCACACTGTGGGCGTGGCTTATGCAGGACGCCCTGTTTTTTCTTTCAACATCCTTCAGTGCAAATTGGGTGCTCTGGGGTGGAGCTCCATTTTCACTACCACATTGTGTGTGTCCCCCCCGTCCGGGCAGTAGCCCACCCCTGGTTCTGAATTACTTTGCTATTCATTCATGCGTGCCCACGATGCTTCTGTGCATGTGCAGAAGTATCCTGACATGAGTAGGTGGAGCCTCCCACCTCAGTCACTATTGGTTCTAAGAACCAATCCCAACTGGGAGCAACCCACCACTGGAGTGACCTTAATAGAGGCAGAATTTGGAAAAAGGGCTACCATGAATAATTATTTATTTTTGATTATATAAATTAAAATGATTTGAAGTTCCTGTCTTCTTTAGCAATGGAAGACCATTAATTCTTCATTAAGGCTATGGATTGTATAAAATTAATATCCAAAGCAACTCCAATATCCAGCAACTCCTCCCTAGGCTTATACAATTTATACATGGTATGCTTGTATGTATGAGTGGTGTTTTTTTTAAAAAATTGGGGGGTTTTAGATTATTTTTAATATTAGATTTGTTTACATTGTCTTTTTATTGTTGTTAACTGCCCCGAGTCTTCGGAGAGGGGCAGCATACAAATCTAATAAATAATAATAATAATAATAATAATAATAATAATAATAATAATAATAATTTTATTTCATTTTTTAATAATGTTCAAATTCACAAAGCTATATTCTGTGTAATGTACTAACAGTTCACAGAATATCTTATGAAAGGAGTACTAATTCTGTAATTATGAATTTTTCATTTTTCATAAGATCATAGGAAGACCCCTTACTGGATCTTTTCAAGCATTCATCTAATCCATCTTTCCATCTCACATGGTGGTCAACAAGAAGCATGGTTCCTACACTTTTATATGTCTCTTGAAACACCTTGTGATCTGAGCAAAGTGCAGTTTTTCATTTAAATATTTAACTAATATGGATTATGATGAACTGGAAGGACAGATATTGAAGCTGAAATATTTTGATCACCTAGTGAGAATAGAAGACTCCTTGGAAAAGAGTCTGACATTGGGAAGGATTTAAGGCAAAAGGAGAAGGAAAAGGTTAAGATGATTAGATAGTGTCATCAACATAATAAACACAAATTTTGGCAAAGTCCAGAAGACAGTGGAGGATTGGGGTGGGGGCTGGTATGCTATCAACCTGGGGACTCAGAGAGACAACAACAACATAGATGTGCTATGTAAGACAGTGTTGTATTTTATATTATTTATGATGAAATAGTTTATGAAAATAAAATGTTTTATATATTTGCACAACATGTTTTATTTTTCTGGATGATTCCCAACCAAGGCCATCATTCTATGAATAGTGATATCACTAAGGGAAAAGCAAAATATTGATCAAGGGAAGAAAATGTCTCTGTGTCCTAATGGGAGGAGTAGGAGTTAATATTTCCATGACTGTTAAGCCAAAGCCATTGTTTTGAGTTAGATACTTTGGCCTGCCACAAGTAGAATATTACTATGGGAATTGGAGAGAGGTGGTTGCATGAGAGGGAAAGATACTAGCCACAACAAATTATTTCCTTTCCAGAGGATTCAAGGTTATCCTTGGTTCAGCACCAGCCAGAAGTACAGGGGGGATTGTGGACATTGAGAGAACCAGAGTGGTCCATGTGATGAACTTGTGGGTATGGGGACAAGGAATGAACCTTAACCTGGATGAAGAACTGTAGGAAAAGTTAGTATCAGAATGACTACAGTTTGTAACCAACATGGCTCTGTCAATAAATTGGAACTTGGAAGAAGGCCAAGGTTTGGACTCTGATTTATTTCTCGAAGGTTATTTGGAATGCTGAGACTAGTTATGTTAAGAAATGTTTCCATCCCTGGGCAGTGGTTCTCATATTAACACCCTAGCCTCAAAGGTAGAAATTACATGTCAAAGGGCAAGAGATGAGTATCAAGGCAAAATGCAGTCCTTTGCCATTTATGTAGCTCAACATCCTTGGAAGATGACTATTTGTCATCTTCCTTGAAATATTGATATCCTAGTAAAGGGGACTACTCCAATTTTGGGAAATGCCTCTATCGATAGTCTGCAACTTGGGCGTCCTCCTCGATCCACAGCTCCCACTAGAGAGCCATCTTTCAGCTGTGGCGAGGGGGGCGTTTGCCCAGGTTCGCCTGGTGCACCAGTTGCGGCCCTATTTGGACTGGGACTCACTGCTCACAGTCACTCATGCCCTCATCACCTCGAGGTTCGACTACTGTAACGCTCTCCATATGGGGCTACCTTTGAAAAGTGTTCGGAAACTTCAGATCGTGCAGAATGCAGCTGGGAGAGCAGTTATGGGCTTCCCTAGGTATGCCCATGTTACACCAACACTCCGCAGTCTGCATTGGTTGCCGATCAGTTTCCAGTCACAATTCAAAGTGTTGGTTATGACCTATAAAGCCCTTCATGGCATCAGGCCAGAATATCTCCAGGACCGCCTTCTGCCGCACGAATCCCAGCGACCAATTAGGTCCCACAGAGTTGGCCTTCTCCGGGTCCCATCAACTAAACAATGCCGTTTGATGGGACCCAAGGGAAGAGCCTTCTCTGTGGCGGCCCCGACCCTCTGGAACCAGCTCCCTCCAGAGATTAGAACTGCCCCCACCCTCCTCGCCTTTCGTAAACTCCTTAAAACCCACCTTTGCCATCAGGCATGGGGGAATTGAAACATCTCCCCCGGGCCTATACAGTTATGTATGGTATGCTTGTGTGTATGTTTGCTTTTAATAATGGGGCTTTTAGTGTTTCTTTTAAATTATTAGATTTGTTATATATTGTTTATTATGGCTGTGAGCCGCCCCGAGTCTACGGAAGAGGGGCGGCATACAAATCTAATAAATAAATAAATAAATAAGTAAGTAAGTAAGTAAGTAAGTAAGTAAGTAAGTAAGTAAGTAAGTAAGTAAGTAAGTATGTAAGTAAGTAAGTAAGTAAATAAATAAATACTCCAACAGAAGAGAATATTTGTAGCTAAGGGTTGAACTGTGGAGTCCTTGGTGCTCTCTGAGCTTGCTAATTTACTTGCAGATGTTACATTACTTAACTAGGTAGTCTTCATTAAGGCTAATAGGAAGTCAGATTTGCTCTTATTATATATGTGGCTTGCCCTGTAAATGTTGGTGAGGTTGTCAGTTTGATAGGTAAGGAAATTGTGAAGATTCTTCAACATATAACATGTGTATATATGCAGAGCAAGTATACATTCAAGCAAATGGTCCATAGGCTTCATTAACATGCTCCATGAAAAGACTGAGTTGTGACTCTACACCTGATCTCTTTCGGTTTCCTAATACATGGAGTCTACGCTGGCTAGGGCTAGTTTAATGAATCAGCTAGGTTGATATACCATAGTAGTTTTCATAATATGATCTGAGGGTGATATACATTGTTCTCCCCAAATTTACTCAGCAGTTTAGCTCAGCGTTATGATTTTTCAGAATATACGACTGACCATTAAGCAGACAAAACAAGTAATATTTAATCCAGAAATAAAGTATGCATTTAACAAGCTGGCATATGTGGCTAATGTTTTACAAGATGAAATTTACTAACTGTCCCCTACCCCTAAATGCTGAATTGTTTTTATTGGCCATATTTTTTTAGTTACACACTTTTAAGCTTTTTAAGCTTCTTTTTAGTGATATATGTACTTTGATATGCGGAATTTCCCTCACAAATATGCATGAATTATTCAAATTGTTTTTAATTGCCCCCTCCAATCTAACTGTGTTCAAGATGAATTAGAAGAAGTGAATCGTAAAATAATTATATATATATGTGTAATATATTTTTATAACAAAATACACTGCATATACTAAAATAAAGTAGAAGAATCCTTTAAAATCAAGATTTAGCAGTAATAACCATAAAATAATGCAAGATAGTTTTATCCAAGGCTAATAATGAAGAACCCAACTTAATACAACTGCTAAGAATTAGCTGTTAGTAAGCAGTTAGTTGCTTCTAAACCAAGAGTGGCCAATCAGCAGTCTCAAAACAACCATAAGGAATTGTTGAGTTCCCTTTGTTGGTCCTTGGGGTCCCTTTGAACCATGCTTATATACTTAATCCTCTTCACACTGTGCTTAATTAACCCTTGGAGTTCATTACCAGAAGACAGTATGATGGCCACAACTTCAGATAGTTTTAAGTTATGAATCACGAAGGACGGACACACACACACACACACACACACACACACACACACAATCCCTATGTAAATTGTGGTGTAAGCTCCCAATAGGCATATGACGTTTAAAAAAAACCGACTCCTTCCCAAAGTAAGTACAGCTGTTGATGACCAAAAAATTGTCAAGCTTAGTCTATACATGATGTCTCCATCAATGTCACATTTCTAAGATGCAACGCACATGATGGTGAATATAAGTGGAGCAGATTCATAAAATGTATTAAATGGACCACAAGAATCCATTAATTTTAAGCACTTTTGGGGGTGGGGATGAATCATGTTTAGAATATTGTCATGCCTGGTCAAAGATAATTTGTATAATAGTGTAGTGCTAAATATAGTTCAAGATCAATAATAGCAATTTATCAATCATAGCCTGGCAATTTATTTCCCATTGTAGTTAGCTAAAAGCCTGCAGGAGACCCATAGGCCATGAAGTTAGTATTAACTACTGAATAATGTTCCTTTACAAGATATACAACAGCAAGTTATTTCTGAACATGATGATCCATTTAACCATGATGCTTGGATTTATTCTTCTTTCACTTATCTTGTTAATCCATTGTCAAATATAAATTAGTATACAAAAACTGAAACAAACAAAAATGAAGATAATCAAATATAAAATTCAAATGTCATAACTTTGGTGAATAGTCAAGTAGATACAGGATGATTTATATCTAGAAATGCCAAGGATGCTATTGGAATTCAGGTCTATCCTTGATGTATTTCATATTTCCATTCATTAAGATTACACAAATTAAGAAAATTTACTTAAAGTTTATAAAATTAAAAAGAGTAAGAAAAACATCTGCTACTCTGAACAAAAAGAAATCAGTGATGAATGGCCAATTTGTAGCTGCATACATTAATTAACATCTCATTTTGATTATTAGTTTGACAGTAAAACATGGCAAATCCAGATATTGATTTTTCAGTGTTCTGTATTATATGTTAATGTCCTATTTTCCACATAAAACTCATTAGTAAAGCTATTAGGCAATAGCATTAAAGAATTAATTACAAAACAATTCCAATTATTTCCATTGCAGTTATTTTTTTTCAAAGCCTCTGTAAATTGTAAAAGAAAACTCTATTGTATCATAATGCAATATCTTTTTTCTTTATTGTTAAAATGTTTTCAAAAGTCCTACAAATCAAAGTTGCTCTGCTTTAGTGCTATATGTGGCCTCAGATTAATCTTCAGCATGTCAATAAATCATAAAGTCTTTTTATTCATGCTCAACATGCATGCAATCAATTTTATTCACTGCTGAGCTTCTGGTCTGATCAAATGTTTTGATCTATCTTTGTTTATTTACTAAATAATTTAGGATTATGATATTGACTCCAAATTACTGTGAAGAACACAATCTATAATAACCTCAGTGTTTTTTATTTGTTTGTTTTCCAAAAGGTTTCTTCCACTTGTGATGGAATATGAGCTGTGATTAATTTGACATTTTAAAGCTAAATTTCATGTGAATAAAAATAATAATTTCCTAATGTCATGTCTGATATTAAAATACAAATATATTTCCTTGCCCTTTGCTCAAGAACTAGTATAAAATCTTTGACAATTGGGATAAATAAAAAGTGAAATATTCAAGAAAATGCCCAGCCGGTGGTTCTTAAAGCCGCCGGCTGAAATTGCCACAGGGCGGGGGGCGATGCTGAGCCAGCTCTTCTCAGGGCTCAGCACTTCCGGGTTCATTCGGAACCCGGAAGTTTGGCTTCTGGCAGCGCACCAATAAAAGCGCGCTGCCGGCTTGCTCTGTTGGGTCCCTGATCGCCCTATTTAAAGGGCGATCTGGAAGGGACCTCCATTGCGCTTTGAAGCGAACAGCAGGAGAGTGTCCAGAGGCTGGCTGCTCGATCTTCGGACCACGTGGTGGGGGCCTATCGAGGCCTCCTTTTCAGGCTTGTCTGGGTCAGGGGCTTGCGGGCCTCTGACTCTTTTCTACTATTTATTTCTTTTACTTTGGGAACGAGAGGGTAGGGCAGTCTACTCTCTCAATGGGTGTGGGGGTGTAGATCGTAGTGGGGCCTAGGAGGCCTCGCCCGGTAGGCATTTTGGGGAGTCAGAGGCCTTTTGGCCTCTGATTCTTTAATTTATTCATTTATTTTGTAATTAATTTAATTTTAAAAATTTCATTGAGGAACGGGATTTTGTTTGCGTCAGGGGTTAGTAAGACAGCCCCCCCCACGTGTTTAGGGGGAGTTTAACACCCCCCTCACTTTCCCAAAGGTATAGGGTATAGCGAGGCCCAAGGGGCTTCACCCAGTAGGCATTTTGTGGAGTTAATTCTTTAATTAATCGATTAATTATTTAATTAATATTTAATTAATATTTAATATTAATATTAATATTAATTTGGGACATTTTGTGGAGTTAATTCTCGATTGATTAATTATTTAATTAATATTTAATTAATAATTAATATTTAATTAAGTCTTTAATTGATTAGCTCAGCTAAATTAAATTAGCTAAATTAGCTAAATTAGCTCAACTAAATTAACCCCCCGTCCGGGTGTCTTGGCCTGGGTTGTGGGGGCATCCAGGTTTTTTCCCTGTTAACAGTGTCCCAGGGTTTCCTGAACCCCAAGACCTCCCTTCCGGTTGGCTGGGGGTGAGCAGACCTGGTTTGGGCCTACGATCTTAACTTTACCCCTGGGATTTTAGAGGGATTGTCTACACGGCTCCCAAGAGCCGTGCCCCTACCCAGGGCCCCCTGGGTCATCGCCCGCGGAGGGCGAGGGTCCCTTCATTACGGGCTAGGGAGGCGGGGGAGATAGTTCCTACCCCTCGTGCGCAACCCTCTCCTGTCAGCCAAGCCACCCCGGGCCCCGAACCCATTATCTCGGCTCAATCTTTTTCTGCTTTACTAGATCGCCTGGACCGGATGGACACTCGCTGGGAAGCCACCTTCGGGGCACACAGCGGATCCAGGCCCTCGGCAGCATTGGGAGCCCCTGCTGTCAGCAGGGATGCGCAAGATCCAGCTCCGGACCAGAGCGACCTGAGGGTACAGGATGCCAGTTCGGCGGCCGGGGCCCTCGGGGCCCCATTGGATGGCAGGGGTTAGTCAGTATCTATTGCACCCACACCGGTTGTACGGGGGTTATCCACCGTAACCCCCCCAGCAGGGCCAGCCGGCATGGCTCCCCCTTTGGGGTCCAGCACGCCTACGGTATGCTCCCAAGTTTGGGGTGCGACCGTGCAACCGGCTTTGGTCCCGGCCGGGGCGCCAATGGTGAACACGGGGTCCACCGCGGGGGGGGAGCCAGGATAGTATTACTAGTACACAGTGGCTCCAACCATTGCCCGGATCTTCGGGGCCAACCGGGTCATCGCTCAACATGACTGGCAGTGGAGGGCCCCAGGTAGCTCCTGTTGGGGTAGCTGGGTCGGTGACAGTGCCAGGTTTTTCTTCCCTTGCGGCGGCCTTTTCTGTGGCAGGGACGGCTAGTAACAGTGTGGCCACCTCAACCGACCCCATGGCTGCTGCCATGGGGGCGGTGCCTGTAGGCCTTCCATCAACCCCCTTGGGATATCATTTGCACCCCTCGATTAGGGATAAGATTTGGAGAGGAGAATATATCTGCCTCTATACCCTGTTAAATAGGGAGGTTCCCAAGAAGGAGAGGGATGAGGAAGCTCGGACCGATCGGGCCAAAAAGGTCAAGGTCCCCAGAAGTTTCAGGTCTTGGCTGTACGCCTTTTTGACCTATGCCACCGTTATAATACAAAAGGAACCGGGTAGGGCTACGGCGCTACTTAAATACATCGACCTCATTGCCATGGCATACTTCGAGGTCAAGGGGGATGCCTGGCAGAGCTATGATGAGGCATTCTGGATGAGGGTGGCTTTTGACCCTTCTTTCCCCTGGGATCGGGAAGTGCCCGACCTAAGGTTTCAGGCGACCCGTAAGAGTGGGTTGGGTCAGCGGACCGATAGCGGTCATCTAATGGAGGAGGAGCCGGCTGCAACCCGCGCTGCTGCTGCGGGGCAGGGTGTTCGAACCACCCAGCTTTGTTTTGAGTACAGTGCCAAGGGCTCTTGTGCACGCTCCTCTTGTAAGTTCCGGCATGCTTGCGGTAAGTGTGGGGGTTCCCATGCCACCCACATGTGCACACGTCCCGGTGGAAACAGGGACAAAAGTAAGCCAGCCGTTTCTGCGACGCAAGGGCCCCAGTCCGGTCAAGCTTGAGCGCTTGGCTGAACTCCTGTAAGGGTACCACCCGCCAGAGAGGGTGGCTGCTATCCTTTGGGGCTTTTGTGAAGGCTTTAGTATCTCTTATCGGGGTCCACGTGAGGCCTTTATGTCAAAGAATTTGAAGTCAGTTTTGGGTAATGACGATTTAGTTAGAGCTAAGATTAAGAAAGAGGTAGACGAAGGGAGGGTCCTGGGCCCCTTCCCCCTCTTGCCTAATAGGAGGGTCCCCCCCGGGTGGTGCCCAAGAAAGCCCTAGGGGAATATCGGCCTATTTACCCAGTAAAAAGGTAACCCTTAAACAGCTTCAGGAGCCCATAGGGCTGCTTAACTTCGCATGCCGGGTAATTGCTCCCGGTAGGGCGTTTTTACGCAGACTGTATTCCTCCATGCAGGGATTAAGCTCACCCCATCATCGTGTACAGCTCAATGCAGGGGCCAGAGAAGACTTGCGGGTATGGCAGACATTCCTGGCCCGATTTAACGGGATTTCCTTCTGGCAGCAAGATTTGCTTCTCCAAGCAGACTTGCCATTGCACTCCGATGCCTCGGGTTTCCTTGGCTTTGGGGTGATGCTAGGAGGAAGGTGGCGCCATTCACCGTGGCCAGCCGAATGGGAGGCAGCAGGAATTTGTAGGGATCTTAGGGAGCCTGGCGGGGCTACAGAACCAGGGAGGCAGGAGGCAGATCGGGCCATTAGGCTGTCAATAGCTCCAAGCACCCGGGCTGCATACCGCAGGACAGGTAAGAAATTTTGGAGTTCAGGGCTAGCAAGGGTTATAGGCAGGCTTGGCCATACCAGTCGACCAGTTGTTGGAGCACTGGGTGCTGTTACACCAGCGTGGTCTGACTGTCAAAACCATTAAGGGTAAGTTGGCGGGTCTAGCATTCATCGCCAAGGCTCAAGGGTTTCCCGACACATATAGTGATTTCCGGGTTAGGAGAAGGTTAGAAGGGGCTCCCTTGACTAAATACCAACTCTGGGCCGTTACGAACCAGGCCCTTAAACAAGTTGGTGCTGACCCCTCCAGGTTTGGCACACATTCATTTCGGATAGGCGCTGCTACCGCGGCCGCCACTGCTGGTTTTGCGGATCACCACATTATGGTCATCGGCCATTGGAGGTCTGCGGCCTTCCGTTCATACGTTAGGCTTCTCCGATAGGGACCCAGGTATTGGCCGTTTTAATTGTTTGGTTTGTTGTTTCAGCCGTTGCTGTTTTCCGGCCCGTGGTTTGGCTTTTGGGCCGTCTGTTTTGCTGCGAGGTCTCCTGTCGGATCGCAGCTTTCCCTGGGCGCCAGGATGAATGTTGTCTGGATGGGCCACAGGGGAATGCGCTGAGAGGGGCTCTGCCCCCTGTTTTTTGAGCAGTGTCGGTCCGGGAGAGCCCCCGAGTTGCTGGTGAGCCACCTCGGGCGCAATGACCTCGGTGTTTTGAGTGGCTTGGCGGTGAGCATCCAGGCTCATGAAGATCTGCAGGCCATCACCACTGCATATCCAGGCACACGCATAGTGTGGTCTGAGATTCTCCCCAGACTGGTCTGGCGGAATGCTATCTCACCTAAAGCTGTGAACAAGGCCAGGTTAAGGGTCAACCAGGCCATTGGAAGGGTGGTAGGGGAGTTGGGGGGGTGTAGTGAAGCATCCCCTGATAAAATTTGGAACCCCCTGGCTCTACCGGGCCGACGGCGTTCACCTCTCAGATGAGGGGAATGCCATTTTCCTGTCGGACCTGCAGAGGCGCCTCCAGGAACTAGTTTAGGAGGCTGGGTGGGGGTCGGGGGGGGGCAAAATTGAGATCTGACCTCCCCCCTCCATGGCAGGTTGGGGGCGGAAATGGGCAATTAGAAGCAACTGCGCATGCTCCTTTCGGGCATTCTTTAAGGGTGATGGACCGCCTCTCTCCAGGAACTAGAGGTTTGAGCAACGTCGGGGATTGGAGAGAGGATGTCCATGGGAATCACCGGATCCAATCTCCCCCGGGGATTGGAGGGTGAATTCCTTCCACACGACGAAGGGGCGTGGTTTGATCCAGGTGAAGGTGGTACCTCCACCTGGTTCAGCAAGGAGTTCTTGCCCAATGTTGCCAAGGAATGTTATGGTAGGAATTTCCGCCCCGTTAGTTTGGCTCTGCAGGTCCTTAGTCTGTTTGAATTAACATTCAAAGTTACGTATTTAAATTTATTTAAAGTCATTTAAATTTATGATAATTAATAAATGACCCTTAATCCACAATATATGTCTCAGCGTCTTTACTCCGCCTCTGGGGGGCAATAATGCTATAATATAGCAGCTCTTCATCGTATCACTGTATATGTTCAATTTTTAGGTTAGGAGTAAGCCACAGACAAGGCCACTAGATTTCCTATTCCTTGAAGAACCTGCCAGCCAACTTGGCATGACTAGCTCATTATGGGACAACTCACTGTGGAACAGCAGTTACACTAATATTAAAGAACTGGTAGAACAAAATCATTAAAGAATCAATGTCAAAGGTGGAACCAATCACAGCAATAGCCTGACATCAGCTGAAGAGCTGAGGGAAGCCTGGATGCAGCAATTTGCATTCTTGTGAAAACTTAACTCTTGAAATTAACTGGAAGGGGGAAAAGATGGCTTGATTGACTACATAAGCCAACTACTCTTCCTGGAGGAAGCCAATCCAAGACAGTTATTGAAACCAACAAAGGTATAGTCTGGGTATTGAAAGAAACAACTAAAAATGTATTTATAATTTGGAAGAACAAGCTGATGCATAAACAATACTTGAAGGATACAGAAGGGGAAAGTGAATAAAAATCCTATATGACGCTAGTTAAGACCAGGGATGTTTAAAAAAGAAACCGAAGGCTTTGTTTTAGCAGCTCAAGGACAAATTTTGCCAACAAATTCCTTGGAAGTGAAAATTCGGCATGCAACAAAATATCACATTTGTAGAAAAAAGAACAAAACAATTTACCATTGATCAGTAGATGCAGTAAAATTTCACAAACTGACTCTAAACAGTGTCATGACTGAGATGCCAAAATTATTCATTGGAAACTGCCAGAGGTTTGAATTTAAAAGTAGCAAAAAGTTCTCAGAATATCAGTACTGGGACTGGTTTTGGAAAATGAGCAGGTTAAAATCTTATGGAACTTTAAAATTGAAACAGGCACCTTGCTCATAACCTGCCTGGTATAATAGTCATTGAAAAGAAGACATTGATGTTGCTGTACCAGGTGATGCTAGGATTGAGGAAAAGCAATTGAAAAAAATTATAAAATGCTAGGATTTGCTGATCAAAGTTGAATGCTGATGAAAAAAGAAACCAGCTGGTATATCAATGATGATTAAAGGCCTCAGAGTGAAACATGTGTGTGTGTGTGTGTGTGTGTGTTCTTCTGTCAAGTCACTCGGCAGATCCAAATATGGGAGGGAATTCATTGTTCTCCTTTGCCTCTCAGCCCCACTCTATATGAGTTCCCTCCCACATTTGGAACTGCTGGGTGACTTGACAGAAAAACATTTAAATTTCCCCTGGCTCAACTGATAAAAGGGAGTAGAGCCTGTGGCCTACAAATTAAAAGCTCCAGCCCAGGTTTGAATCCTATAAGGGTATGACTAGCTGACGAGAGCTAAAAAGTTCAAAATAGATCTATCTTAGTCTCCCTGTATTTCTTTATAAGAACTGATAAAGAAATAAAGGGAGGCTAGTGCATGTGCTGTAAGCCAAGCAGATCTTCTATGATCCAATGGACCCGGCTCCTCTGAGTCAAAATCAGTGACCAGAGAAGCTGGCTGTGAGCCAATCACAACAGTACAGATCTATTTCAAGCTACTTAGCTCTCATCAGCTAGCCATATCCTTCTAAGATTCAATCCTGAAGTAGAATATATATATTCTACTTCAGGTTCGAATCCTAGAAGTAGAATATATTGTCACGCTGTGGGTTGACAGCCTCCAAAGACATTAAGAAACATCCTGTAGTTAAATGGTTAACTCTTGTTTGTTAATGTAGCTCCTCCCTTTCTATGATGTAACACTGCTTTGCTCACTTCCTTTCTTACACAGGAAGAGAAGCTAGCAGACATCTATTTTCTTAGTCTTTAAGATGTGAAGACATGCTTTCTGCCTCTCCAGGCATTATAATCATTTTTTACTTTTCTAATAAAATTAACTTTGTTATGAAGGTCTGCTTGTAGCCCAATTCCATTGACCTCCGTGGAAACCTCACTTCAGCTCTAGCAGGCTGATTCTCTCAGTGAGCCCCTTTCACGACATATATATATATTCTACTTTAATAATTCCTAGATTCTTGGTTATAACTTGAATACTAAGTGTTCACCCATTTTACACTCCAACTGCAGATTACTCATAATAATAATAATGTAGCAGAGCACAACAAATCAAACAAGCAACAGAAAAAATAATTATAGATCCATCTATCGTTGAGGATTTTTTCAAAGAACTGAAAAGACTTTAATGTGATTGAGAAGTGATTCTCACTGGATTAAGGGAACATTAGACAGATTGCCTTCACTGAAAAGAATTGCTCATAGCCCTTTAATCAAAGCTCTTTAAATTCATGCAGGGTAGATAGCAAATCACCCATTTCAGTCCATTTCAGCTGACATTCTAGTCACCGTGTTTTCAGTTGTCACCATGTGCAACTGAAGTTCCTAGATTGTTTTCAAAGGCTACAATAATCCAAATTAAGATTAGAAGGCCATGAAAAATTGTGGCAAATATACCTGGTCCACATGAAGTATAGTTGGTACATCAAGAACATTTAGAGTCATTGAGACTGTCTAAACTTTGTCACAGTGATGGAACCCAAAAAGGGTACCAGGCAGTGACGGGCTCCTAGGGGTACAGTCAGGTATGCAGAACCGGTTAAAAAAAATTGATTTTCCCCCCCCCCCCTTTTTTTCCTTTGGGCGCTGGGTATGTTTTTCCTATCTCAGTAAATTAGATTGAATGTGCATAATTTTAGAAGAGCTCTCTCTCTGTGTGTACATACACTTTATATAGTAGATAATGTATATTTTTGTGTGCCTGTGTGTAATATGTATGTACATATATGGCATATACACAGAGAATTAAATAGTATATTTTGGATGTTCAGTAATAGTAAGGGAAATACTTTGAAGCGAGGAGAGGTCAGGCACCCTAACCCTAACCCAAACCCTTGATGTGAGTGATGTCAAGTTGGCCACCTTTAAGCCAGTCACATGACCTTTAAGCCACCTCCCAGTCTAATGATCATCAAGCCACTCCCACCTGGTCACATGGCTGGCAAGCCACAACCACAAAATAAGCCACGCCCACAGTGTGGTAGTAAAAATGTTTGCATCCCTTCACTGGTTCCAGGAGAAGTGATGCAAAAATTTGATCATTTGATTATTTAGTGCAGAAGTCTCCGAACTTGGCAATTAGAAGACTTATGCACTTCAAGTTCCAGAGTTCCTCAGCCAGTCATGCTGAGTAAGGAATTGTGGGAGCTGAAGACCACAAATTGCCATGTTTGGAGATTTCTAATTTAGGGAAAACACATTTTCCCTGCAGAAAAAATGGATGTGAGTCCAGGCCTCAGTACTGAAGGCACATCAAATAATTAAAGAGATTTCATGTGCGAGCTGTTTGCTCCACTCTTGGAATTTGTTGACAAGACAATGGACCCAACCTGGAGATCTTCGATCAAACAATCCACAAGCATTGATCAGAGTCCATATGAGATGGGTGGGACGCATCATCTGAATGGGTGACTATTGTATGCGTCACCTGTTCTACACTGTACGGAATCTAGGAAGACTTGCATTCCTTTATAACCCCTTGTTTTAGGGATGTACAGGTGACCCTTGATTTAGGACCACAATTGAACCTAACATTTCTGTTGCTAAGCAAGACAATTGTTAAGTGAGTTTTCCCCCATTTCACAACTTTTCTTGTGACAGGTGTTAAGCATAACTGCAGTTCTGAAGTCAGTAACATGTTTCTTAAGTGAATCCGGCTAGCCTATTGATTTTGCTTGTCAGAAGGTTATAAAAAGTGATCACATGATCTTGGGACATAAATACATGTCAGTTGCTAAGCAAAGTTTGCTAAGCAAAGTTTGATCATGTGACCACAGGAATGCTGCAAAGGTTGTATGTGTGAAAAATGGCTATAAGTTGATTTTGCTTGTCAGAAGGTTATAAAAAGTGATCACATGATCTTGGGACATAAATACATGTCAGTTGCTAAGCAAAGTTTGCGAAGCAAAGTTTGATCATGTGACCACAGGAATGCTGCAAAGGTTGTATGTGTGAAAAATGGCTATAAGTTGCTTTTTTCATTGCAATTGTAACTTCAAACGCAGAAACATAGAAGACTGACGGCAGAAAAAGACCTCATGGTCCATCTAGTCTGCCCTTATACTATAAAACAATCACAAATAAATAGTTGCAAGTCAAGGAGTACCTGTAGTAGGAACACTACTAATCAAGAAGGTGGGATTTCAGTAGTACTGGAAATATTTATTTGATTGGAAATGATATAAGATGGGATTCCAGAGTTGTCAAGGATCCCTATTAGCCAAGAAGTTGATATATACATCAACAGCACAATTCTCATGGGACAAGCAATAATTCTCCAGCATTACTTTCCAAAATCAGTGATTGGAAAAAAATAGTAATATAACACCGACTGGACAATCTATCCAAAAATATGTCATGTTAATGAAATCAAAAGTTGTGCCAAATAACAAAAGGATCATATTTTCCATCTCCCTGGCACTTTGTCAAAATTAAGTATGAAATGAGATTAAAATGAATCCAGCAAATGGATTTCATTCATAGCGCCTGGAATTTCATTAATTATCATCCACTTCAACAATTGTGGCCAGGAAAGAGCTGTGAGAAAATTGCCTCTAGTTGTTTAAATTTTCTGAATTCCAGTGAGTTGTCTGTAGGAGTAACCTCCACAATAAGATTAAGGACCTGACATCAGAAGGCATTTCGGCTTCTGATGCCCCATGATCCTGCCTTGATTGCCGATCATGCATTGGTTGCTGATCAATTTCCGGTCACAATTCAAAGTGTTGGTTATGACCTATAAAGCCCTTCATGGCACCAGACCAGATTATCTCAGGGACCGCCTTCTGCTGCACGAATCCCAGTGACCAGTTAGGTCCCACAGAGTGGGCCTTCTCCGGGTCCCGTCAACTAAACAATGTCGTTTGGCGGGGCCCAGGGGAAGAGCCTTCTCTGTGGCAGCCCCGGCCCTCTGGAACCAACTCCCCCCGGAGATTAGAATTGCCCCCACCCTCCTCGCCTTTCGTAAGCTCCTTAAAACCCACCTCTGCCGTCAGGCACGAGGGAACTGAGTTATTCTTTCCTCCTAGGCCTTTACAATTTATGCATGGTATGTTTGTTTATATGTATGTTTGGTTTTACAATAATGGTTTTTTAGTTGTTTTAGTATTGGATTTACATGCTCTTTTTTATTACTGTTTTAGTATTGGATTTACATGCTGTTTATAAATAAATAAATAAATAAATAAATAAATAAATAAACAAACAAACAAACAAACAAACAAACAAACAAACAAACAAACAAACAAACAAACAAATAAATAAATGCCAGATTATCTCTGAAATGGCTAAAGAAAATCCTATCTGGACTGGGAAAATTTTGCAATGGCTAAAATGTATGAACAACAGTTGCAGGAATTGAGTATGTCTAGTCTAATGAAAATAAGAACAAGGGGAAACATGATAGCAGTGTTCCAATATTTGATGGGCTGTCCCAGAGAGGAGGGAGGGGTAAGATCAATCTAGTCTCCAAATTACTTGAAGAAAGGACAAAAAGCAATGGTTGGAGAGAAACTAATCAAGGAGAGAACCAATCAAAAACTAAGGAGAAATTTCCTGGCATTTTTGAACTATTAATCAGTGGAACAACTTGACTCCAGAAATTTAAAGAAAAGACTGAACAACATTTTGTCTGAAATTGTATAGTTTGTGCAGGGGGCTGGACTAAAAGGCCTCCAAGGTCTATTCCAACTCTGTTATCTTCCAATTGGACAATTCCTCTACTGCTGTACCCTCCTAACTTTTTCTCCTAGGAAAGCATTTGCCAACCACTCTGCTTCCTGTGGTGTGGCTGGTCTCCCTGTACATATGTAGTTTTATACATTGAAGTGTACGTATGTACCGGTATGTATGTACTGTTTGTATGTATACAAAGAAAGAGAGAGGAAGAGAGCCTATGTTAAATTGAAATTATATACACAACATGAAAACATCAGAATGCACATGTCTGCAGGCATAAGAAACATTTTTTAAAAAATAGATATTTTTTTAATTGTTTATTATGCCTGCAGGTATGTGCACTGTTCTAGATTTCATATCTCCTTTTGCCAGCATTACGTCATAGCAAATAGATCATTTGCAGGAGAAAATGCATTTCAATTAACTGGCATTCCTAGAATGAAAATACAATGTAGAAAGTCCTTGACTTACACTCATTTTGCGAGTGTTCAAATTTAAATGTCACTGAAAAAAATAACTTACAACCAGTCCCCACACTTATGACCGTTGAAGCCTCCCCATGGTCACACAATCAATATTCAAGCATTTGGCAACCAGCATAGATGTACGATGATTGCAGTATAGTGGAGTCATATGATCTCCATTTGTGACCTTCTCTGCTGGTTTCCAACAAGTAAAATCTTTATTCTATTCTATTCTATTCTATTCTATTCTATTCTATTCTATTCCATTCCATTCCATTCCATTCCATTCTATTCTATTCTATGTTGTAAAATCAGATGCAAGTCATTTAACAATTGCTTTGCTTAGCCAGAGAAATCTGGTTATAAACTATGGGTGTACAGGACTTCCTGTACTAGTTTAGAAAAAAAAAGTTATTTGTATGAAAGTATTGTCATTTTCCCACTTCTTAGAGAGCATTCAATGGTCAAACATTGCCATCAAACATCATTAAGTTCATTTACCTAACCCAAATTACTACATGGTTAAGTGTCAATTAATAATTAGGTTGTGCACTTCACATCAGTTAAAAGAAAGTGCTTTTTGTGATGCATAAGGTATTACTTCGCATTCATTTCAATTTGAAACTGACGAGTGGCAGCTTCAGAATTAAATAAACTTCATGATTAAGGAGCTTTGACCTTGGTTGTTTTGTGATATGAATTCCATTGTACTTTGGGTTAAAGACAGTGGTTTTCCTTGCCTACCCAGTAAAAGGCACAGCTTTCAGGGTTGATGGGCAGCTTGTTAAAAAATAACACTATGAAAATTATATAGAAGCAATTAAAATTGTGAAGGAATCAAATAAAGGTTATAAAAGCCCCATGGACTTGAGAGGGAGTCTCTCTTGCCAGAATGTGTGTGCCAACCCAGTCCCATTGAAACAAAATGGTTCCTCAGATTTCCTAGACCCATGCCATAGAGGACTTGCATGATTTCCAGGGGTGAAATGCTCCCAGTTTGCTTGTGCCTACTGGTCATTGGAGAGCCGGTCATGAAGGGAGATTGAGGCTCCACCTACCCACCCAGACCCCACCATTTGGATTCTCTCCTACGCATGCATAGAATACTTTGCACATGCACAGAGGGTAAAGGAATCCAAATGGCCCATCCAGGCAGATGGATGGAGCCTCACACTCCTTTCACAACTGGCTATCCGACGACCAATGGACACAAGCGAACTGGGAGCATTTCACCTCTGATGTCTTCTCAGGCACCTGCTTTTATTTCTGACTGCCAACTTCTTGAGAAGATGGAAGAATCTGTAATCTGTTGGGCCCAATAGATATTAACCGATTAAAAGCTGACTATAGGGAATCAGATGAATCAATTGAGAGTGATAGGTAATAAAATGGTAGTAAGAACAATTACTGAAAAAAATAGATGAAAGAGATATCTCACGTTATTATATGTGTCAGTCTACAGGTAGTCCTTGACTTACAACAGTCCATTTAGTGACTGTTCATAGTTACAATGACACTAAAATAGTGACATGACTATTTCTCATAGTTATCTACCTTTGCAGCATCCCCATGATCATGTGATCAAAATTCAGATGCTTGGAAAGTGGTTCATATTTCTGACCATTGCTGTGTCTCAAGGTCACGTGACCCCCTTTTGTGACTTTTTCTGGGCCAATGAAGTCAATGGGCAAGACCAGTTCACTTAGCAATTACTAAGTTATCAACTGCAGCAATTCACTTAACAACTGAGGCAAGAAAGGCCATAAAATGGGGCAAAACTAACTTAACAACATCTCACTTAATAACATTTTTTTTTACTCAGTTATGGTCATATGTCGAGGAGCATCTGTATTATTTATGTTTATGTCAATTTTATTTGTGAAGGTTTTGAAAAGGAATGCACCAGAAAAGAAGCAATGTTTGAAACAATCTCAAATCCAACAAGAAAAGTGAACCAATGCAAGTAACAATGCAATTAAACCATGTGAATTAACACTGACAGTCTTGGTAAGGATTTTAGATGTAATTAATTTGAGGGTTGAAAGAATAGAATAGAATAGAATAGAATAGAATAGAATAGAATTCTTTATTGGCCAAGTGTAATTTGTCAAAGATGTTAAAAGATCAGCTTTTAATTGACAAAATGATTTTGGAGAATTGCAAAAGCCAAAAAACCAATCTTCACATAACATGCAGTTAAACCATGTGAATTAACACTGACAGTCTTGGTAAGGATTTTAGATGTAATTAATTTGAGGGCTGAAAGAATAGAATAGAATAGAATAGAATTCTTTATTGGGCAAGTGTAATTTGTCAAAGATGTTAAAAGATCAGCTTTTAATTGATAAAATGATTTTGGAGAATTGCAAAAGCCAAAAAACCAATCTTCACATAACATGAATTGACTATAAAAAAGCTTTTGACTCACTCCCAAACAGTTGGATCATTAAGTGCCTAGACACCATTGGGATCAGTGTTCCCTCTAATTTTTTTGGGGGGTGGGCGGAAAAGTATAGTGTCTGAGCGGCAGTCCCTTCGGGACTGGGCGGCACAGAAATAATAAATAAATAAATAAACAAACAAACAAACAAACAAACAAACAAACAAAAATCCCACCCTGTTTTGCCTCAGAGAATTTCAACATAAAATACTGTACTGTGTGTCTATAACAGTGAGCTCATAATAGGGCAACTCTATCAATATCAAAATGCCACTTAAATTGTTGAGCTAGTTTCAAACTAGATTTTGATTTTCTTTCTCTCTTCCTTACTCCCATTCTTTTTCTTTCTCTTTTCCTTCCTCTCTTTTTTCTATCTGTTTCTCTCTCTTCCTCTCTTCCTCTCTCTCTCCTTCCCTCTCACTCTTTCCCTCTCGGCTTCTGGGCAGGTTTGAAAAACTCTGAGTTGATGATGATTTTTAAGTGAGCGATTGCTCACTGCTCAGCTTAGAGGGAACTATGATTGGGATCTGCAAAAAAGTTGGCATTTTTGAAAACATGAAGCACTGGAAAACTGAACTGTTTCTTGGAAATGAAAACTAAGGATTTGTTAACATCAAAAGAGGAATTTTCCAAGGAGACTCATTGTTACCATTACTTTTCATAATTGCCATGATCTCATTGTCAACAATCTTAGAAAAAACATACCTCGGCTATCAAATATCCAAGAAATCTAATACAATTTCATATCTGCTATACATGGATGACCTGAATTTGTATGGAAAAACTGAAACTGAAATCCACTCTCTGACCAACACTGTCCAAATTTTTACCACTGATATCAACATGGAGTTTGGTTTGGACAAATGTGCCACAGTAGCACTGAAGAAGGGTAAAATCACTGAAAGTGTGGGCATAAACAAGCCATAAAGTGTCATCAGCCATAGGGCTATAAATACATGGGCATACTTAAGTTTGGCATTTCATACGCATGGCATATACCTGGGCATACCTGGGCATACATAAGTTTGGCATTTCAGAGGAGCAACATTAGTGACGGTATATCAGAAGGTTTGTGTGCAAGATAAGTTCCTCACAGGCTAACAGCTGCAATGAAAACTTTAAGAACTGAAATTTGTCAGTAGTTATTGTCCTGCTACATGAACAAAAGTGAGGAATTTCCTCACAGCATCATGACAGCTGACAAAACATCGGCTTGTCAGCATGACACAGAAACAAAGCATTAAACATGACTTTCCATTCAACTCTCAAAGTTGAAACCCTAGTATTCTGCTTCCTGCAGAATAGTGTGTGTGGGTAGAGAGCTATTGTCAAGTACAATAAAGAAAGATATGCTAGAATTATATTCAGTTCAGGTTCAGATACAAATCTAGACATACAGCATGATAGTGTAAAGTTTTTAAACATATTTTCAGAGTTTGAGTAATTGTACAAATATTGGAACATGTGATGATAGGCAGAGTGAATTGATCATATTTATATATTGCACCAAACACAAGTCTCTGTGGAGTGTACAACAAAGAAATTAGAACAGAGAAAGAACTGGCATAACCCCAATAAAAACCATTCACAAATAGCTAGGCTTAACCTCAGTCATACTGTTGTGTTCGTTTAAAAATATTGTAAGAAATTCACTGATTGGTTAAGACGCGGCTAATTGGAAAATAGCCGCGAAAGTTAAATAAGTGTCTGTTGAGAAAAGCCCGCCGTTTTAAAGAGTATAAATAGGGCAACGGATTAGCCATTGCCCTCATTCGGAAGATACGTGCTTTGGTGATTGTCTCCTGTTTTGATGTTCCAATAAAATACCACTGTTTGACCAACCTCTGGAGTCGTGATTTAACACATACTAAAACCCAAAGGCACACTGGGCAGGTACATTCAACTTGGCAGGCACTAACTTTCTGTGCTTATAAGCCTAGGCAATAGCAGTAGAAATAGTTAGCAGAAGACCTCAGCGCTTTCATTTCCTTTGCTTGGCAAAAGACTTTCTTCATATATGAACATGTGCCCACTATTGGTTAGACTGTTATTCTCAGGACCTTCCTTCCTTCCTTCCTTCCTTCCTTCCTTCCTTCCTTCCTTCCTTCCTTCCTTCCTTCCTTCCTTCCTTCCTTCCTTCCTTGTCTGACCTGTAAAGTCAAATTGTTTTCTTTATTCACTCATCCATCCAGAAGAAAAAGATACAGATACAGAGGATAGATGGATGGATGGATGGATGGATGGATGGATGGATGGATGGATAGATAGATAGATAGATAGATAGATAGATAGATAGATATAAGATATATGATAGATGATAGATGGATGGATGGTAGATAGGTAGACAGACAGACAGACAGACAGACGGATAGACACAGATAATAGAATAATAGAGGAGAACTATAGTTTCATAACTGAGGTGAGAGATGTAATTAACTCATATATTTGATTCATTTGATTTCCTACATAAAACTTGCCTTTTTCCTTAATGTAATGTAAATGCCAGCCTCCAGAATACTTTATTACAGAAGCAATGCACCTAAATTTTGTGCTTGTCCCTCTATGGGTCCTTTCCATTGTACTGTACAAGCCAATTTACTACCTAAAACATTGGACAGCCCCTGTCTTGTTATTTTTGATTGCCCAGAAGTACCTGTAGGGTGTATTTGATTTGATGGATCATAAACTTAATACAACTCATTGAAGTACATACAGAAAACAGTTTTTCTCATAACTGCTCATAATCTTTATCAGTTTTCCAAAGTCTATGGGCAGGCTCTTTGTGTCAGCATTAGACTTAAAATTTGACCTCTTTTCCCCAGGGATGTGAATTGCCAATCACTGCTATTATGTCTGTATCATAGAACCCACCTACCCCTTCTGGTTTCTGATAAGATTTTGCTAGCCTCTAATGAGATTTTCAGTGTCCATCAATATTTTACAAAATGTATTATGCTTTTTTCTATGGGGTCCCCTTTCTTCTTTCTATAAAAAGAAGTACCTGCTGAAAGGTTCTTCGTGTCCTGAATATAAATCTATGGTATCTCTTATTGTTCTGTCCTGATAGCTGCTGCCATTTGAATTGTTCATTGATTAATACGATTTCTCATTTCAGAGCAAAGAAAGGACTTACCGGTATATGGTTGCCTCCTATTGCACTGTTCTATTCCCACTTGACTTCCATCTCAAGGCACAAATCCTCATCCATGGCTTAATTATTTGCAATTTGAACAGAGACAATGATTTCCAACCCAAAATCACTTTGACTATCAACCTGATACCAATACACTATAGAATGACAGCCAAGTTTAATTATATAAGACCACACCTGGAATACTGCATTGAGTTTTGATCACCCCATTACAAAAAGATGTTGAGACTTTGGGAAAAGTGCAGAGAAGGGCAACTAAAATGATTGAAGACCTGAAAACTAAAACTTGTGAAGAATGGTTGCAGGAGCTGGCTATGGCTAGTCTAGAGAAAAGAAGGACTAAAAGTGACATGATAGCCATATTCCAGTATTGGAAGGGCTGACACAAAGAAGAGGGGTCAACTTATTTTTCAAAGCACCAAAAGGCAAGACAAGAAAGGATGGATGGAAACTAATCAAAGACAGAAGCAACCTGGAATTAAGGGGAAAAATCCTAACAGAGTGTTCTGTCTGGGTCACTCTGGAAGCCAATACCAACCCAAAAAGAGAAGCCAGACACACCAATAAAAGGCAAAGGCAGTTTATAAAATTCAAGAAAAAACACAGGTAACAGAAAATGTCCTTACAAACAGGAAAATGCTGTATCTTCAGATATATCCACGAAGGCAAAAGTCCATGCAGCAATACAGTATTGGAGCACCCAGAACCTCTGGAGACAAGCAGTTCCACTGGTTAATTATTCTCGCTGTCAGGAAGTTTCTCTTTAGTTTTAAATTGCTTTTCTCTTTGTTCAGTTTCCATGCATTGTTTTTTGTTTTACCTTCTGATTCTTTGGAAAATACATTGCTTCCCCTTCTTTCTGGCAGCCCATTAAATGCCTGCTTATTTATTTGTTTGTTTGTTTGTTTCCTTCTTTATTTATTTATTTAATTTGTATGCCGCCCCTAATAATTAAAACTAAAAACCCATAATTTAAAAAAACATGCACACAACATACCATACATAAACAATATAGGCCTGGGGAAGTTATATCAGTTTCCCCATGCCTGATGGCAGAGGTGGGTTTTAAGGAGTTTACGAAAGGCAAGGAGGGTGGGGGCAGTTCTAATCTCAGGGGGGAGCTGGTTCCAGAAGGTCGGGGCCACCACAGAGAAGGCTCTTCCCCTGGGACCCGCCAAACGACATTGTTTAGTCGACGGGACCCGGATAAGGCCAATTCTGTGGGATCTAATCGGTCGCTGGGATTCGTGCGGCAGAAGGCGGTCCCTATCACATCGTTGGACAAAGCATGTGAGCCATTTCCTCCTTTCAGTGGTCCATAAAAGTACATCTATAGTGTGTAGATAATAAAATCGAACAACATTTTTACAGAACTATAGATACTTTGGGGCTGGGTGTGACAAGGAATGGCTGGGAGTGGAGGAGCCATGCGAGTGACCCCTTGATGTGAGTGACATTGAGTTGACCATGCCCACACAGTCACATGACCTTGAAGCTACACTGACCATCACATGATCATCAAGTCATGCTCACAAAATAAGCCACACCCACAGAATGAGTAGTAAAATTTTTAGAACCCATACCTGAAATGGTATAGGGCCTCTTTCTTGAGCAGGGGGTTGGACTAGAAGACCTCCATGTTCCCTTCCAGCTGTATTCTGATTGACTTAGAGAAATGCTGCTAAAGATGTAAACTGACCCCAGGATTACTCTTGGATCACAATTTGAGCATACAGAAAAAAATCTACTCCAAACCTCTTGTAAAGCCCACCTGCCTGATTTAATTCTAATCCTGATCCTTGATTGGAAATCTAAATATTTTAGATGGAAGTGGGGAAAAACATACTATTTAATGGAAGAGTTAAATTGGAATGCATTTTGCTTTCATTATAGGATGAGGGATGAGATGAAGACTATTTCATGTTCTACAAAAACATCTACAGTAGTACCTTTATAATGTGCTTAACAAAATATGAGATCAAGCTTACCATAAGTCACTATTAGTAGATACACTTTTCAAATATTATGTATTTATATTCATTGAATTCACTAACAGTAAAGAGCTGTTTGGCTTCCAAACTATATTTTTGATGAATTAAATAATTTCACATCACTCTGTATGTAAACAGTTAACCATTTTAAATTAACATGCCTTTCTATTGCTTATTCTGTTTATTTTTAAATTATACAATGTGCAGTGAAATATTGTTTAAATATGGCAAGTAGGCATTTCAACTAGATTTGCCATAGCAAATTATCTTACTCTTGGAAAAGTAGGCCATTATCCAGCCATTGAGTTAATTTGTTTTCATAGTAGAGATTTTCATAGAGATTTAAAAAGGAAAAGTTTCTCCTCACCAATATATTGAATATTTTGACACACAAAACATAATGAAGAATGTTTGCAGGAATTGATAGCCCAGTCTCATCGTATTTAGTGTGGTGGGGATGGGCAATCTTGTGTGAATGTGAGAGATCACTGAGGAGGCCCTGCATGGCTAGAACATGGACAGTGGATCCTGGGGGGTAGAGCGATAAGCCCAATATAAAATGGAAGGCACGCTGCTCCATCACCCCTTTGCTTCTTCGGTGCCCCCCCCCCCCCCCGGAAAGCACCTTTCTCTCAGTGTGACTACTGGTCACCTTTGGGAATTTTTTACGGTCACTTTTGAGGTTGTGGCCATTTTTTCACCTATTTCACACTGGGATGTGGGGACAAGACAGGTTAGGGGGTGTCTTGTGGTGCCTAGCTTTATTGGCGAGGTCAATTGGCTTAAATCCCTCTGATCACTGGGTTGGCAGAAAGGGGCAGAAATGGGTGTTAGCAGCAACTGCGTGTTCTTCTTTAAGGAATCGTTTTGAAGGTGATGGGCTGCCCCTTGTCAGAAGCTCCCGGCACACCCAGCCTGAGTGATGGAGAGGGGATGCCCTTGGGGCTCACCTACACCAGGGCTTCAGACAGGAAACTGGGGGTGAGCCTTCCCACAGGCCATGGGGTGTGGCGGAGAGCAAGGGAAGGGCAAAAGGAACCTCCCCTTGCTGAACAAGGAGCTTCGCCCATAGTAGCCTAGAAATATTATTTACAGGGGATTCTGCCCCATTTGGTTTGCCTCTTCAGGTCTACAATAATACAACAAAAGTGACCCTTAATACCCAGGTCTGGTGTCCGTGTGATTATTCCGCATGTGATACAATTGCATATGTTGCAAGGAAAAGAAGAACTAGGGGTGACATGATAACAATGTTCCAATATCTAAGGGGCTGCAACAATGAAAGAGTCAAGCTATCCTTGAAAGCACCTGAAGGCAGGACAAGAAGCAATGGGTGGGAACTAATCAAGGGGGAAAGGAACCCAAAAATAAGGAGGGATGTCCTGACAGTTAGTGCAATTAATTAGTGGAATCACTCATCTTCAGATGTTGTTCAGGTTTTCATATCACTGGAGGTGTTTAGAGAATGGACCACCATTCTCTAAACCAGAGGTCCCCAACCTTTTTTGCACCAGGGACCGGCTTTAAGCTAGACCAGTTTTCCATGGCCCGGTGGGGGGGGGGCTTTGGTCATATGGGGGTGGGGTTATGGAGGGGTGGAGCCAGGGCCGCCATCAGGAATTTTGGGGCCCCATACAGCCTAAGTGTCTGGGGGCCCCCTCCCCGCCATTTTAAAACTACTTTATTTTGCGATATACCAATTATGTATGAAATTTACCTTCTTTGGGGAGGGGTGAAAGGGGAGAGTAAGAGAAGAAGGAGTGAAAGAAGGGAATGAGGGAGGAAAGAAGGGAGGAAGGAAAAGGAAAGCAAGAAATGGAGGGAGGAAAGGAAGGAAAGAAAGAAAGAAAGAAAGAAAGAAAGAAAGAAAGGGGGAAGGGACAGGAACAGAGGAAGGAAGCAAGGAAACTTATGAAAGGGGAGAGTAAGAGAGGAAAGACTGAAGGAAGGGAGGGAGGGAAGAAGGTAGGAAGGAGAAAGAAAAGAAGAAATAGAGGAAGGGAAGGTAAAAGAGAGAAAGAAAAAGAGCAAGCAAGAAAGAAAGAGAATGAAAGAGAAATAAAAATAGAGAGGGGGAATGAAAGAAATGGAAGGAGGGAAGGAAGGAGAGAAAGCAAGAGAAAGAAAGAAAGCAAGAGAGAGAAAAAAGAATGAAAGAGCAAGAGAGCAAGAGAGCAAAAGAAAGAGAGAAAGAAAGAAAGGCAACTTCAAAGAAAGGCTCACTGAGCATCTCTCACTCTCTTTCTATCCCTCTTTCTTTCTCTCTTCCTTTCTATCTCTCCTCTTCCTTTATCTCCTCTCTCTCTCTCCCTCTCTCTTTCTCTCCCCCCTCTCTCCCCCCTCTTTCCCTCTCTCCCTCTCTTGCTATCTCTCCTCCCTCTCCCTCTCTCTTTCGCTCTCTCCCTCTCTTGCTATCTCTTTCTCTCCCCCTCTCTCCCTCTCTCTTTCTCTCTCTCCCTCTCTTGCTATCTCTTTCTCTCTCTTTCTCCCCCTCTCTCCCTCTCTCCTTCTCCCTCTCCCTCTCTTTCTCTCTCTCTCCCCCCTCTCTCTCTCTTTCTCTCTCTCCCTCTCTTGCTATCTCTTTCTCTCTCTTTCTCCCCCCTCTCTCCCTCTCTCTTTCTCTCTCTCCCTCTCTTGCTATCTCTTTCTCTCTATTTCTCCCCCTCTCTCCCTCTCTCTTTCTCCCTCTCCCTCCACTCACCCATCCCGGGGGTCTTTTTCGGACTTGCCAATCCAAGTCACGCAGCCTTGCGGAGCTCCTGGTGGTCTCTCATCCCCGAATCAGCCAGGTAAACACGGCCCCCTCTTCCCTGGCCCGAAACCAGCGAAGGTTGGGGGAATTTCTGCGCAACCCCGGCCACTTTCGGGGTTAAATTCCTCTCCCCACCCTCTCCGCACCTCCGAAGGGAGCAGGGCAGCGTTGCTGGGCTGGCCAATTCTGGGCAGGGGGCGAATTCCTCCCGGGGGGGTGGAGGTGTGGATGTGTGCGTGCGCCCAGAAGGCGTCCGAACTTTGCCCGGCGGAGCTCTGCAAACACGAGGCAGGGAGGGAGGGAGGCCGTTGCCCGGCCAGCGGGCACCAAACAGGGCAGGGCTCCATGGGAGGGGAGGGGGCGCCCCGCGTGGGACCCCCCCCGGCGGGCTCCGTCCGGTCGGGAAAAAGGAGGGCAGGGGTCTCTCGGCTGGGGCGGCGCTGGGGGCGCTCTGCACACGCTCAGGGGGCCCGAAGCTGCGTGTGAAAGGGAAGGGGAGGGGGCACCTCGCGGCTGGGGGCTGCCTGGCTTTGTGATTTTGGCTGGGGGTGGAGTTAGGAAGGTCCTACTTCTCTCCTCCCCCCCGCCAAAAATTCAAAGCCTATCTGCTGGATACGGGCGATGAGTGGGACAGAGCGGCGAAAGCTTCTTGCAGCAGCTGCCACAGCCACCGGCTTCGGCGCCGGTGGCTGTGGCAGCTGCTGCAAGAGGCTTCGGCGCCGCTCGTCCCGCTCATCGCCCGTATCCAGCAGATAGGCTTTGAGTTTTTGGCTGGGGGGGGAGAAGTAGGACCTTCCTAACTCCCCCCCCCCAGCCAAAAACTCAAAGCCTATCTGCTGGATACGGGCGATGAGTGGGACAGAGCGGCGCGGAAGCCTCTTGCAGCAGCTGCCACAGCCACCGGCTTCGGCGCCGCTCGTCCCACTCATCGCCCGTATCCAGCAGATAGGCTTTGAGTTTTTGGCTGGGGGGGGGAGAAGTAGGACCTTCCTAAGTCCCCCCCCAGCCAAAAACTCAAAGCCAGGCAGCCCCCAGCCGCCAAAGGAGCCTCCTGATTCTCCCTGCCCTGCCCGACGCCCCACCCTGTCCTGCATAATGTCCTCTGCCGGGAGGGCAGCGGCGCTGCGGACCGGCTGGAAAACCCCAACAGCCCGGTCCCGGTCCGCGGACCGGCGGTTGGGGACCTCTGCTCTAAACCATTTTAGAGAATGGACAAACATTTGTCTGAAATGAAATCGTATCTCCTGCTTGAGCAGAGGCTGGACTAGAAGACTTCCAAGATCCATTCCAACTCTGTTATTTATCAGCAATTTTGAAACTGAATATACTTCTGAACCAAAAATATGTACAGTGATAGTTTGTGAAAGTTAAAGAAGCAAGAATGTGGCAAAACTAAAACATTTTTGGTCAACTGAGCAGTGACTGACCTAGTAAGTGGTTTGCTTCCCATGTCATACTAAGCCATAATGAGATATGTTAAGGAATTGGTGAATCAAGCCTTTGTGGCTTGCAAACAATTGACACTAGTATGATGTAGCATGCTAATGGATTCTCTTTAGTGAGTCCAATTTAAAAAAAAATCAAAAGGTTTGTGTGTCATTAATTTACACTAGGTTGGAGCTTGTCCTACTTTAGGAAAATGTGTATGTGTCTTGTGTGGGTAGGGTGACCACAGAAAACCAATAACCTAAGTTTACTTAGTTAAATAGCTCATCAAATCATATAAAATTAGCCTCTGCCTTGAAGCCTAATATGATTATTAGGGTGATAAAAATCATGTTAACCATCTGCCCATCTCTGAAAGAAGAGCAGAGGTAAAATATAATCAAGAAAACCAGCAGACAAAAACTAAGTAAATCAAAGGGCCAGGAATAGGTTGTGGAAATGGGTTAGCTTGGCAATGTTCAGCAAATGTTCAGACAATTAAGAGACCAAAGATGTACCATATTTTTTGGAATATAAGATGCACCTTTTTCCTCCCTAAAAGAGGCTGAAAATTCAGGTGCATCTTATACTTTGAATGCAGCTTTTTTTGAACCTCCCCCCTCCCCCCCTCCCCCCCCCTTAACTACATGCTAACGATCTTGCAGGTTCTTTCACTGTTACTGTCTGCAAAGGATGTTTTCCAAGCTCTTAGTCTTTCCAGAGGTTTTTTTCCATTACTCTAACTTGCTCCAAGTAAGTTTCTTTCTAGACCTAACCAGGTGCTAACAATGTTCCCATCTCCTACCAGCTTGCAAGCTTCATTATTACTCTCATCTAAGAATGTTTTCCAAGACCTCTATTCGCAGGTTTTTTTTCATTGCTCTAAATTACTTCAAATGTTTCTTTCCAGCTCTAACCAGGTGCCAATGATTTACCCACCTCTAAACTACTTGTAAGCTCTTTCACTGTTACTCTCTGGAATAAAGTTTTCCAAACCCTGTCTTTGTAGGTTTTTTATTGTTCTATTTTCTCCAAATGTTTCTTTCCAGCCCTAATCAGGTGCTAACAATGTTCCCAGCTTGGTCTTTCATTCTTATTCTCTGCAAATAATGTTTTCAAAGCCCTATGTCTTTGCAGTTTTTTCTCATTGCTCAGAATTTTTCTTTCCAGCCCTAACCAGGTGCTAACAATATTTCCAGCTCTTATTGGCTTGCAAGCTCTTTCATTGTTACTCTCTCCAAATAAGATTTTTTAAAGCCCTATCCAGGGGATAAAATAATGTGCTGAAACTGACCACACTAAAGATGCTAGCCAGATGGATATCTGGTAAGTAGATTCTTTTCCCTATTTTCGTTCCCAAAAACTAACGTGCCTCTTATATTCCGGTGCATCTTATACTCCGAAAAATACGGTAGTTTCAATTCACCTTACAACTCAAAAGTAATGAATTCCTACTTTTTACTCTTCCTAAAAGAAAAGGCTCCCCTGTGAGTCATAAAAAAGGTACAACTGCTTTAGTACCCACATTAACTTGATTGTGCCTTAAAGCAGCCACCCTTGGAAAAAGAGAGAGAGAAAGAGAGAGAGAGATACTTTAATGATAATGGAAAGCGTTATGAGTTGTACCTCTTAGGAGTGAATTCTAATTGGTGTGGGTGAGGAATTAAAAGAGCCAGCTGTGGGTGAAAGTAGGTTACTTTATATTTTATCTAAGGCTGGACTGTAGCAGTAAACCTTATATAGCAATAAAGTGTGCATTTCTTTTTATGTCTGTTTATTGTCAGGTAATGAACATAATGGGTGACTTTTTCTGTGCACACCCCTATTGATTCCAATCGTAAGATTTTCTTTCTTAATGACATATAGTCATTAAGACTATATCCAACATTTGGCTTTTAAAGCTTTTTGAAATTTTTGATATTACCCTAGTTCATTTTCAGAGATACAGTACAGAAAGCACTTAAGAATATCAAGCTTCCTCTTTAAATTCTACTTTATTTTTTAAATTTTTACGCATTTTTTATGATTCCTATAAAGGAATTATTACTAATTAGGTTTTACAATATGGTTAATTTGGTGAATTATTGAGATTTTAATTGGTCTTTTCCCCCTTGATTTGTATATTGAAAGGTGTTGGTGTTTTTATCTTTATTTTTTAAAAAATCTTTTTATTTTTTAAAATTCCTTTTTAATGGGCATTTTCTAATAAAAAAGGTTAATAAATATACATGAAAATTGTAATGGAAGAGATGTGGAGAAATTTGAAATACTACAGCCTAATTAACTTGAGGCATTTAAAATTTGGATTAGCTTAAAAGATGTATGTATTAGCGAATAGCATATTAATACAATATAAGAAATCTGAGCAGCTCTTTATTATCCAGATGTCAAAAGTAAAGGAGGTAGCATTGGATTTGTATACCATAATTTTTAAAATTGAATTATTGATGTATTTAAACAATTTGATGTTGTTGGTACTTTACATTGTACTGTGATTGATGAGAAAATAAATTAAAAAAATCTGTGAAGAATATCTAGCTGATCTTGACTGATAACAGAAAGCCAAGTGAATTCAGAAGTTATTAATACAGGCAGTCTTCAACTTTCAGCTATTGTTTTAGGGACTGTTCGAAGTTACAATGGCACTGTAAAGGGTGACTTATGACATACCCAGGAATCAAAGTTGACTCAAACAGGCATCATCCCTTGGAGAGGAAATTTGACTGTTAGAAAATAATTATTTTATTTATTTATTTATTTATTTTTATTTATTCTTTGTCCAATATACAATACATATGGAAGAGAATAGACATTAAGTAATATATATGACGATAGAAAGTAAAAAGAAGAGAAGTGGATGGGAGGGAGAGAGTATATATGATATAAGAGATAAGGAGATAATATATATAGATATAGATATAGATATAGATATATAGATATAGATAAGGAGAGAATATATATGACATATGAGATAAGGAAAGACAATTGGACAGGGGACGATAGGCACATCAGTGCACTTATATACGCCCCCTACTGGCCTCTTAGGAACCTGGAGAGGTCAATCATGGAGAGTCTAAGGGAGAAGTGTTGGGGGTTGGGAGTTGACACGATCAAGTCCGGTAATGAGTTCCACGCTTCGACAACTCGATTGTTAAAGTCATATTTTTTACAGTCAAGTTTGGAGCGGTTAATATTAAGTTTGAATCTGTTGTGTGCTCTTGTGTTGTTGCGGTTGAAGCTGAAGTAGTCGTTGACCGGAAGGACGTTGCAGCATATGATCTTGTGGGCAATACATATTTCAAAGAATGATGAATGAGTTTGTAGAATGTATGTTTCTATGCCAGAGTGGCATAGCCGGATGCATCATGCTCTGGCTGCGCCAATCCCTGATTTAGCAAAAGCCATGATATACCATGTGTTGACAACGTGACGCTGCGAGTTTGACACCCCTACCCTGCTCTATTCTTTCTTATCATATTTTTTCCCTTACTGTACAGTGAGCTTTTCATAGTAATCAAAAATATTTTTAACCCTGCTGTTCTGTTTAAGAAAAGTAACAAATCTTCTGTTCCCGGGTCACCCTGACCCGGACCGAAAACTCTTCATTTGCAGTGCTTATGTTTGGTCTTTTTGAAAGCTTTTTTCACTTGGAAAGTAGTCTGAACATTTCTGCACACAATGATATGAAAATTGAAATGAAAAAAGTAAATCTTATTGGTTTATTTTGCGGATATAATGCACGCCCCCCCTGTTTTTGTGAAATTTTTTTCAATTTATGGATAGTTTTGCTTGCAAAATGCATTCTATTTTACTAAAGTTTGTATGGGATTGGTAGCTTGAACATTTCTGAACATAATGATATGAAAATTGAACTGGAAAAATTGATGCATATTGGTTTATTTTGTTGATGAAATGCACGCCCCCCCCGTTTTTTTTAAATAGTCTTCACTTTATGGATAGTTTTGCTAGCAAAATACATTCTATTTTACTAAAGTTGGTGTGGGATTGGTAGCTTGAACATTTCTGAACATAATGATATGAAAATTGAACTGGAAAAATTGATGCATATTGGTTTATTTTGCACATAAAGTATGCCTCAATTATTTCAATTTATATAAAAATTATGCTGTTAATTTCAAACTTACATACTTTTTTTTAGTAAAATGGATTTGTTTCATAAAATTAGTTCTCTGGCTACAATGTGGTTGATTTTCAAAAGGATATTCCAAATATTTCTAGACAAATATGTATAAACAGTGACAATAATGGCACACAGCAAGGCCGAGGGGGGGTGGCCCTTTTGTGGCAAAAATAAACCAATAAGAACCATTTTTTCCAGTTCATTTATATTTTTCTTATATTCAGAAATGTTCAATTTAGTATATCAAACCTTTTGGGGGGAAATTCCTTAGGGATTTGTAGCCTTAAAAAATAGAAATTGACACGAAATTAAAAAAGGATGGGGGGAGGGGCTTTTTGATCAAAATAAAAATATAAGTCTCAATTTTTCCAGTTCAATTTTCATATCATTATGTTCATAAATGTTCAAACTAGTTTTCCAGTTGAAAAAGTTTTCAAAAAGATCAAATTCAAGTACCTAAAAAAATATTTTTGGTCCGGTCACATACGAACAGAAACAGATTCAAAGTTATGATTTTTTTTTGCCCAGAAAACAATTAGCCACCACCCCAAAAATATTTTTTGATGATCAGCATTGTTAAATTGAGTAAATGAATGCCTAAGATTTTAAAGAATATTTCGGATTTGGAGCATAAAAAAATAAAAAGTGAAAATGGTTGCAAGCAGCCAAGGGGGGGGGGCTTATTTCTGATGTTAAAAAACCAATAAGAATCATTTTTTTCAGTTCCTTTATATTTTTCTTATATTCAGAAATGTTCAAGCTACCAATCCCACACCAACTTTAGTAAAATAGAATGCATTTTGCAAGCAAAACTATCCATAAATTGAAAAAAAATTCACAAAAACGGGGGGGCGCGTGCATTATATCCGCAAAATAAACCAATAAGATTTACTTTTTTCATTTCAATTTTCATATCATTGTGTGCAGAAATGTTCAGACTACTTTCCAAGTGAAAAAAGCTTTCAAAAAGACCAAACATAAGCACTGCAAATGAAGAGTTTTCGGTCCGGGTCAGGGTGACCCAGGAACATAAGATTTGTAACTTTTTTTGCCCAGCAAAAACTAAGCCCCCCACCCCCCCAAAAAAATTCTCATAGAGAGAACCCCTGAAATGATGAAACTACATGAAATTTCAAGTTTCAGATATGCAGGGAAAATGTTTTACAGGGACTCAAACTTGGCTTCGGGTCACATACGACCCGAACAGAACATTTAAATGCATCTGTCTTAAAGAATAGATTTTAAAAACAAAGGGGGTAGTGAGAAGAGATGGCTTACAAGTAAAATATAATTAAGTTTAGTGTTATATGTTCTACAACAAATCCAAATGATAATGTAAGCTTTCTTGGGAGGCACCATGTATAATAAATGAGAGCTGACAGAATAAAATGATCCGTTAAATCAGTGGTTGCCAAACTTTTTCAGTTCATCACCCCCTTGGTGCTACAAACTCATTCTCAGTGCCCCCACCCCCTATAAATAGCATTGTTCAGAATAGCAGTTTGCATGACCCACTAGGAAGATAGTAACAGTAAAATTCAAAACTGTAACAATAAATTGTACATTTATTCAAAATCCAATTTAAAAATCTTTTGTTAATTCAACAAAATTGTTGAGCATGATGCCAGGTTTTCCAAGCCTGATTTATCAAGAACCTTAGTAACTACTAATTTAGTAAACTTAGTAAACTTTAGTAACTACTTCATTGTTCAGTAAATTCTTAATTTGATGTATGGGCTTGATGAAGATATTATTATTATTGTTGTTATTGTTGTTATTGTTGTTATTGTTGTTATTATTATTATTGTTGTTATTGTTGTTGTTATTGTTGTTGTTGTTGTTATTATTATTATTATTATTATTATTATTATTATTATTATTATTAATTAGATTTGTATGCCGCCCCTCTCCGAAGACTCAGAGCTTCTTCAGTTTCCCAAGTCTGTCTTTCTTTCTTTCTTTCTTTCTTTCTTTCTTTCTTTCTTTCTTTCTTTCTTTCTTTCTTCCTCCCTTGCTTCTCTCTCTCTCTCTCTCTTTCTCTCTTCTCAGCAGTGGGAGAAGGAAGAAAGTGCTCTGGCCGGTGCTTGGTTTATTTTTCTGGTAAAATCGGAGACCGCCTGACACACCCATCCACTGGCTCTCCAGGCAGCGTCACTTTCTACCTATCCTATCCTGCCAAGGTTCACACCAGGCAAGAGGTGAGCAGACCCCTGAAGCTGGCGGAGCTTCATAGGTGCATGCCTCAATGCTTTCTGACCAGTGTAGGTTCTGGAGCCGAAGCTGGGAAGGCAAGAAAGGTGACACTGGCAGCAACTGCATCCTGTCATGTGCCATCCCAGAGTGCAGTCTCCGGGCTGTCAGGGGCCTTGGCACGGCCGGGAGAAAGTGGCACTGCCTGGAGAGCCTGCAGATGGGCATACCAGGCAGTCTCTGAGCTTTGCCAGAAAAGTAAACCAAGTGCCGTCCAGGTCCAGGTGCTCCCTACCACCCCTTGCTCCAGCCATCTCCTAAGAAGTTTTGGAAAGTGGCGACAGGTAGAGCTGGGCAGGGTAGAGGCGCTGGTGCAGCAGCATCTAGCGAGGAAAGCTGGGTGGGGAGGCATGGCCGATTGTCTCATTCATGGCACTGAGGGGCAGATGGGCTGGAAGAAGTGTAGTGAAGTAGGGCCAGGGCAATGCAGCCTATTGTGCCTTCTCTTGCCTTGCTGTCTCAGAGGGCCACGCATCCCCCAACCAATTATCTATACAAACTGCCCATGCTGTTTCTGGAAAGGCAGAGCCTTGCAGGGCAATCTAAAACAGGAAGGAAGATGCTGCAGAAAAGGCTGTCTTCCACCCATGCCTCCCATGGCAGCGCCATGGGACTTCGGCAGGGGTGGATTCACATTTTTGCTGCTAGCAGTGTGCATGCAGGGAAGCAAAAAAATCACCAAAATCTCATGTGCAAATGTGTCCTCTAGCAAGATTTTGCTTCCTGCATAGGTGCAGAATCAAAAGCATGCTGGGATGTGTGTGCTCGCCTGTAGGACACCTGAAGCTGCACATACAGCTCAACTTTTATTAACGGTGCTGCATCCTTGACTGTTCCGGTAGAAACCCACTACTGGACTTGGGGATTCAAAGCAGCCCACTGCCTTCCAACCCAGGGCTGCGGGCCAAGTTCCCAGAGTAATGGTGTGGTCTGTCCGGCCAATCTGCAAAGAGAGCAGGCAGGTGGCCGGGTGAAAAGCCAGCAGGCTGCTTCAGAGCCCCAAGAGTCGTGAAGTTGGTTGTGGATAGAAGGTGGCCTTTTTTATAGCATCCATCTCCCCGCTTTGGACACCCAGCAAGGGGGCCCTCTGCTTTGCAGAAACAAGTCAGGCACATGTGCAGCAGCCCCCAGGACATCCGCTTGCCCTTCTGCTGCCCCCTCAATGTTTGTATGTCTACCAAGGGCCACCTGCCCACACACTGGCTGGGTTGGGCTGGATGCTGACCTTGAATGGCAAGCTGGCATGGGGGACTGCTGGGAAGGCTGTGTGGAAAGCCACCAAACATGACAGGGATATGGGAAAGGGAATAGGCTGCTTTTCTGCCTTCCAAGTAGTCTTCTGCTTGCCTACAGACTGTCACACTGGAAATTGCCACCCACAGAGACATTCAGTACTTAAAGAGTTAATGTATGCCTTCCCTCTTGTCACTCCCATTTTTACATCATATCCTACATATCATTTCCGTCTGCTTACGTATAAGCACATTCCTCCCTCCATGCCATGTTTTTAAGCTGCTTGATAGCGTGTCTCTCACGGCACAGTTTATTTTCTGTTTTAAAATAAAGAATGTTTTGTTTTGATTTATGCTGCCTGAGTCTCCTTAAATTCATCGCCTCCACCTTATCAGTTAAAAAGGTGACACACACTAGCGGCTGAAAGAGCCCGAGGCAGAATTGTGCCTTGGGAAGGGCCCACCTCCAGGACTCCTCTGCCAACCCGTTGCCTCTTAGTGCCCCTCTGCTGCCCTCCTTTGCCTCTTAGCACCCCCCTAGTCATCCCACTTCCCCCCCCAAGGGTGGGCTACTGCCCGGATGGGGTGGTAGTGGGGTGGTGAAAATGGAGCTCCACCACAGAACACCCAATTTTCACTGAAAGATGTTGAAACAAAATGCATAAGCCACGCCCACAGTGTAGTAGTAAAAAGTTTGTAGCCCGTCACTGTGCCCCTCCCAACTTTGGGAATCACTGCTTTAAAGTTTACTGTGGAATCCAATTCACCTATTGTTTCCTTCCCCCTTTCCCTTTTAATTTCAAGACATATGTTTCTTTATTTAAGAATTCGTTTTTGTAACAAAATCAATCCCCCCCACATCAGAACATTAAGTGCAATTCTAGTTAGTGTCATTAACTTTTAGACTTTAATATTTAATGCAGAGACTTTTAGAAAACCTGTGCATGTTTTAAACATTTCATATATTTATGGGTGATTGCATTTATTTAAGACCCTAGAGCATGTTACACTGAAACTCTGGATTCTAAATAATTTTCATCCTGTAGGTCACTGAAAACCTGTTTCATACCAATCTTCCAGTACAAAGAACAAATTTATCAGCATTAATTAACACATCAAGCTCAAAGTTATTAACTTTTCTGAACCACTTATGCCAGGGTTTCCTGCTAAGAATTCAGATTTGCTTCATTTAAACAAATAAACCAAGACTGTCAGTATACACCTCTGGTATGTATCGCAATGTGCGTTTCATTTTCCTTCTGTAGGAATATGGTTTCAAAAATGCAAAACATTAACCTAATCCATCATGGTATATAATATTGAGATGATAATATAAACAAATAAAATAACATAATAATAGAAAAGGAGTAACAGAAAAAAAGAAAGAAGAAACAGAGAAAGAAAAATGTAATAACAAAGAATAATGAAGGAACATTGTAGAATCTGGTATTTTGTGTATAGAGCAGAACATAACTATAAATGATGGTGAATATATGTATCCCAGAATAGGGATACATATCCCTATTCTGGGATACAACTTTCTGACTCATCCTGGAACCTATCTCCCCAGCAAAGTTCCCTGAAGATGGGCTCCAGCATGAGTCGAAAAGCTCAGAAGAGTAAACTTCTGGTCTTGGTGACCAACCCAGATTGGATCCTAGAACATGCCTATGCAAACTGAAACTTATTCTCTATCTCATTTGAAACCTTCTTCAAAATATGTTCCTAAATGCCACAAGAGGTAGAGGGGCTACATATTGTATTTCATTATTGTAGTGTACTTGCCTAGCAATAAGGCCCTCTCATATGATTTGTTGCCTCTGGGAGGCGGGAGAAATCCGAGCCTCCTATTGGCTGCCTAAGTGGGTACCGGGTATATATATATATCCTGTCAGTTACCTTGTTCTGTTGTTGTTGTAACTGTATTCCGACTAATAAACATGTTCCAGCTATCCGCTCTGGCTCTGACTTAATATTGGCGACGAAGGCTTGTGTTCGAATCCACGCCGTTTCCTTTTTGCCTAGAGACAGATTTAAATCGTAAGCGAAATGTCCACTCAGCTTACTTTCGCTCCTTTCGACCCTCAAGCAGAAACTTGGGACTCCTACGTAGCCAGGTTCGATTGTTTTCTTATCTACAATGGGTATATTGAAATAGCGGGGGATCGTAAAAGGGCTTATTTTTTGAGTTTTTGCGGGACCTAAATGTTCGAGACTGCTAGGGATCTTTTTGCTCCTACTCCCATTCATGACGTGCCCTGGGATGTGTTTCTCTCCACTTTACAAGATCATTACGCCCCCACCCCCTCCCGCTGCGCTCGCCGGTATAAATTTTTTCATCGGAACCAACTTGACGGAGAGTCTATAAACGATTTTGTGGCTGCCCTCTGGCGTGCTGCCCTGTATTGCGAATTTACGGATTTAGAGGACTATCTATTGGATCGCTTGGTCTTTGGCGTGAAAGATGGACGCCTGAAGCACCGCCTCCTTGCCATCCAGGAATTATCTTTTAAAGTTGCCCTCTCTGAAGCGAGGGCTTTTGAGATGTCCACACAATCCTTAGCAGCAATGGATGTGGCCGTGAACGCTACCTCAGCGGCCCCGGCTAAGCCACTCACCCAGCTGCCGCAAGACCGCGAATCTGCCTTAGCCCAGGAGGAGGAGGTTTGTCGCCTGGCTACCTCTAGGCCCCGTGAAGCTCCTCCTAGCCGGCCCCGCCCGCCTCCATCTCCGTGTCGGGGCTGCGGCAGCGATCACTTCCGGGCCGCCTGCCCTTTCGCGGATGTGACATGCCGCCGTTGTGGAGGCCGGGGGCATATCGCCCGGGTGTGCAGGATTCACCATCCTTACTCCGCTTCATCTACTGCCAGCAAAGACCAGATCCCAGGCGGTTCCCGTGCTCCACCGAGGGACCCTGCTTTTCGGCGGTACAATTGCAACGCCGTTTATTCCGCAGTTCCTTCATCCGGCCGCGATCGTCCATCAGGAGCTCCTATCAAAGTTGCAGCTACCGGCCCGTCCAGGGAGAAGATCTGCATTTCCGTCACCCTTGGGTGAGCCCCATGCTCGATGCAGGTGGACATGGGCTTGGCCCATTCGTTGGTGCCTTGGGCGACTATCAAGCGGTGTTTTCCACATCTGTCCAGATGGTCCCTTTCTGCATGCCCACTGAATCTTCGGGATTACCAGGGATCCCAGATTCCGGTTGTGGGGCAAGGCCACTTCTTTGTCCATTTCAAACAGTTCTCAGGCCGTTTACCGCTTATTATTGTGGATGGACCTTTTGCTAATCTGTTGGGCCTGGACTGGTTTGGACCTTTGGGTTTATCGGTTTCTGGGGTTAATTTTGTGTCTGGGGGGAAGGCATTCTCGGGGTTGGCATCACAATATCCAGAGGTATTTGATAGCAGTTTGGGGTGTTATAAGGGGTCCCCTATTTCCTTTGGGCTTGATCCAATGGTTCCTCCGGTCAGAATCAAGCCTCGTAGGGTCCCTTTGGCTTTACGCCCTAAGGTGGATGCCGAGTTGGACCGCCTTGTGACCCAGGGCGTTCTGGAGCCCATTGACCAGGCCACCTGGGAGACCCCCATAGTGGTGGCTGTGAAGGCGGGGGGCGGAATACGGATTTGTGGTGATTATAAGTGCACTATCAACAAGGCACTAGGCCACCACTCCTACCCAGTGCCGGTCGTACAACACCTGTTGCACTCGTTGGGGGAGGGTACTATATTCGCGAAACTTGACCTCTCCCAGGCATACCTGCAGCTCCCCGTGGACCCTCTGGCAGCTGACGCACAGGCGATTACGACTCACAGGGGAGTGTTTAGGTGCAAACGTCTGCAATTCGGGGTGTCCACGGCCCCGGGAATTTTTCAAGCACTTATGGAACGATTGTTATATGGAATCCCGGGCACGGTTCCATATTTCGATGATGTTTTAGTCTCTGCCCAGTCCGAGGCTGACCTCCTTAACAGGGTCAAGTTAGTCATCTCTAAATTTAAAGAGTCTGGTCTTAAAATCAAAGCACACAAATGTGTGTTCGGTGTGCCACAGGTGGAATTTTTGGGGTTCATAATAGATAGGAAGGGAATCCATCCCACTCCCGAGAAGACCAAGGCCATTTGGGAAGCTCCCACCCCAAGGTCCAAAGCTGAGCTCCAGGCTTTCCTGGGGTTAGTGAACTTTTATGCGGTTTTCATCCCCCACAAAGCGTCTTTGGCCGAGCCCCTACACCGTCTGCTCGATAAGAATAGGAAATGGGATTGGGGCCCCCGGGAGGCAGATGCTTTTGCAGCTGTCAAAGAAATTCTCACTTCTAACACAGTTCTAGCGCAGTATTCCCCATACTTGCCATTGATTTTGACCTGTGACGCATCCCCATATGGGGTGGGGGCTGTACTCAGCCACAAGCTTCCAAATGGGTCTGAAGTACTGCTGGCTTTCTTTTCGAGGACTCTGGCCAAAGCCGAGAGGAATTTTGGCCACATTGATAGGGAAGCCCTGGCCATAATAGCCGGAGTCCGGCGGTTTCATGACTACCTCTATGGCCGCCCCTTTGACATTGTAACTGATCACCAGCCTCTTCTCAGCCTTTTGTCAGGTGACCGCCAGAACCCTCTTATCTTATCTCCAAGGATGTCCTGATGGATTGTGTTTTTGGCCAATTACTCCTATCACCTGTTGTACCGGCCGGGGCGCAACATTGCCCATGCTGACGCCCTTAGCCGTTGCCCCTCGCCGCGGTTGCTCGAGGATCCGGCCCCGGCATCATCAGTATTAGCCATCACAGATCAGCCATTAGCCTTATCCGCCACCGTAATTGCTGATGAGCCCCAACACGACCCGATGTTATCCACCGTCCTACAATGGGTCTTACGAGGGTGGCCCCCGGCCACCCCCTCCGTGGAATTTACTCCATTTTTCCGATGCAAAGATAAGCTTACAGTCATCCAAGGGTGTGTGTTGCGAGGTTGCCGGGTGTGCATTCCTCCAAAATTAAGGGAAAGGGTACTCTCCCTCCTGCACAAGGGTCATCCAGGGGTGGTGAGAATGAAAGCCTTGGAAAGAGATTATGTGTGGTGGCCCGGCCTCGATCGTGATGTGGAGCATAGAGTAGCCCAGTGTCCACCCTGTCAGGAGCATAGAGTGTCCCCTCCGTGGGAAGTCCCATTAGTTTGGGAACCGCCATCTGGCCCGTGGGCCAGGGTACATGTAGATTTAGTGGGACCATTTATGGGTCAGTTGTTCCTAGTTACCGTGGATGCGTACTCCCATTGGTTAGAAGTCAACTTGTTGCACTCGACCACATCCCAGGCAGTCATCCAGATCTTAAACTCTCTGTTCGCAACCCACGGCTACCCGGATTTGATAGTCTCCGACAACGGCCCTCAATTCACGTCGACCCAGTTTGAGGGGTTCCTAGCTAAGGCGGGAATTCACCACGCCCTCGTAGCCCCATGGCACCCAGCCTCAAATGGGCAAGCAGAGCGGATGGTGCAGACCACGAAGGATGCCCTAAAGAAGATGTCCCGGGGTACATGGCAGGAAAAACTGGCAGAGTTCTTATTCTCACAACACGCCACACCAACTACCCCAACTAATAAGTCACTGGCTGAGTTGCTCATGGGCCGAAAGCTTAGGATCACCCTGGATAGATTAAACCCCACCTACTCGAGTGAGCCCCCTTGGCCTGCCCCAGGGTGTTCTTTTTGCCTAAATGCACCAGTTTTTGCCCGATCTTATAGCGGTGGGGCCCCCTGGGTGGCGGGAAAGGTCACGGTGATTAAAGGGCCCAGATCTTACGAGGTGGAACTCCCCGATGGGTGTGTTTGGCATCGCCATATAGATCAACTGAGGCCTCGTACGTGCCCTACTCCTCCAGTGATTCCGAACTGTGAGTTAGGTCAGAATGGGAATGGGTTGGACATCCCTCTTTCGCCTCAAGTAAGTGCCCCGCCCCCTACTGGTGATTCCGCAGGAAACAGTTAAACAGTTCCCAGGGACCAAAACGGAAGCCGAAACGAAGTACAGCATTCAGGTGAAGTTCCACTTCTCCGCCGCTCAGAGCGGGTCAGACATTCCCCCAGTTACTTACAAGATTATGAGGTTTCCAACCTAAGGGGGAAGGTGTGTAGTGTACTTGCCTAGCAATAAGGACCTGTCATATGATTTGTTGCCTCTGGGAGGCGGGAGAAATCTGAGCCTCCTATTGGCTGCCTAAGTGGGTACCGGGTATATATATATATATCCTGTCAGTTACCTTGTTCTGTTGTTGTTGTAACTGTATTCTGACTAATAAACATGTTCCAGCTATCCGCTCCGGCTCTGACTTAATAATTATAGAGATAATTTGTGGCTACCAAGTGAAGCTAGGTTTCAATAGCATTTCAGCATTTCAGGTCAAAATTTTGTCCAAACTTATAAAGTTTGTCATAACATCCTCATAACTTTAACCTTAGACTGTCTGCTGTTGACCTCATTCCTTTAAGGGGTGTCCATAAGGGCACCAATATGCCTACCATCTCTGTCCTACTGTCCCCTGTATTCATAACTATGTTTATACTTATATCTGTTGTCTTATACATGCTTGACAAATAAATAAATACATAAAATAAAATAACTAGAAACAGAGTGTGAGATCACAATTTGTCTAACAACAAGTAGCAGGGGGGTGGGTGGGTGTTATAGCTGATTTTAAGATTGAGTTGCTAATCCAGAAATTAGCTGAGTGGATATATTTTTGAGGCACAGGGAAAAGAGAGAATAAAACATATGCTAGAGCTTTCTATAAGCTCTCACAATCTCCCAGTCTAATTTAATGAGCATTTAACTAAGCTGCAAACCCCCCCCCCCCAAAAAAAAAAAACACAACAACAACCCACCAAACAAAAAGTTCTGGGGAATCACCAATTAAAACACTGGGAATCCTTTAAGTGAAGATAATTAAAGCATAAAGATCAATAATGTCAAAACCCATGAATTAACTGTATGAAATTTCCTCTATATAAGAACGTGTGCTGACAATTAAGTGACACCCAAACAAAGTTGATTGGATAGATAGCATGATCGAGAAAGTTATCAATCAATTGCAGGTGTCAGTTCAGCCTCAATGGTGACCACATTTCATCTGGCTTCCAGCACTTGCCTGTGTTCTGGTTTCTGGTAGAACTTTAGCTATTACAAATAACTCTTACTAAATGCAGTATTTCATAAACAAAGAAACTCCATCTTTATTTCTCTTCCCTTCCGTATTCAAAATACAGTTCATACTAGCACATTCCTCTTCCTCCCGTTATCTTTCTTAATTGCATTCCTCATACATTCCTCCCAGCCTTCTCCGTTTAACAAGATTTATGTAATCACAGCATGATTCAAAAACAGCAGAAATGACTGTAAAATAACACAGAATGCATTTGCTTGCTTGGGAGCGGAACGGAAATACCTTTCATTTTAGCCCTACAACAGTGAAACTCCACCCTTCTTACCCACTGACCCCTCATGTACCAAATACATCACTCCAGTATTTAACCCATTCCTCCCCTTAATATCTTCTTCCAAACACCTATTCCTTATGTTTTGGGACCCTTCTGAATTTAAGATTGACCCAGCGAACGTCTAATTCTTCCTCGCTAGATTCTGGACTATTAGCCACATCCTCTGGCTGGCCTCCCACCTGTACTACTATCTGTAACCCTGGGCTCACCACTAATTCATAAATACTATCTGTATCCGAGTCCTCAATTTCTTCATCATCCTCCAACTGACCAGGAGTATGTACAACAGCCTGCAGAGTCCTTTCTCCTCAAAATGGGGTGGAAAATGAAAATTAAACTCTGAGTCGATTAAAGACCAAAGGGTGGAAGGCAACTACTGACTCCATCTTTAAATGTAAGCATGACCAGGGGTGGGCTGCTGCCCAGATGGGGTCAAATGCAGTGAAAATGGAGCTCCACCCCAGAGCACCCAATTTGCACTGAAAGAAGTTGAAAGAAAAGGCAGGGCATCTGTGTTCTTCCTGAAAGCGTTTAAAACCCCAAAGCCAGTCAATCTGCTACAAACAAAAGTGTCTAGAAAAAGTATAAGGAGATAAGATCTGGAATTAATTCTATGTGATCTGAGTTTCTGCCTCCCCCTCCTTTCCAAAGGCCTATAGTATTCTCTACAACAGAGGTTTTCATAGCTGGCTGGAGAATTCTGGAAGTTGAAATTCACAAGTTTTGGCAAGTTTGGGGACTGCTTGAAACCTAATGTTTTGCCAGAAACCATGATTTTCTTTGGAAGTCTGCAGGAAGGAGGGTTAAGACTGTTATGTGGAATGGAGCATTTTGAGATGTTCACTTAGGCTGTAAAAGTAGCAAGGAACACTTTAGATTGTTGCCTTTGAGTAAGTGCTTATTTTGTGAATGGCCATTTTTACTCATGAAGGCACCTTTATGACAATGCTCAAAATGTGCTTTCAAAATTCTAAGTGAGATGTTTCTGTCATTTTATTGTTCTATAGCTGCTCACTTCTAGGATGTGGGCAAATTCGATGACCTGCTTGTTTTGAGTCCAGTGATATAGGTATTGTTTTGAGGTTCTTGGAAAATCCTTAATCAAGTCACATGATTGTCAAGCTACTCCCATCTGGTCACATGGCTGGCAAACCACTCCTATGCAGTCACATAACCATCAAGCCACACCCACAAAATAAGCCACGCCCACAGTGTGATAGTAAAAACTTTGGTAGCCCTTCACTGAGCATGACCTATTGACAGGTTAAACAAAATTTGGCTGCAGAGTGGATGCGAAAATGATTAAAAGAGGCTATAGAAGATGTAAAATTTATCTGTGTGATTTTTTTAACAGTTTTTTTTTAAATTCCTCCAGTTGAGCATTGATATTGGAAACCAAATCAAAACATACCTGGAGTTATACAGAAGAGAGGAGAGAATGGCCAACTCATAGACACCAGTTGGAGAAGATAGATGGTTGTAAGTCAAAAATTGCCTACATCTAACATAAGTAATCCTATGCTTGCTCTTAGATCTGATTTGTACTCTTGCATTTAGTGCCTGCATTCTTGAGCAGACCAATTGGTTGCACAGTAGAGTAAATATGTGGTAGCCATGATGAATTCAGGTCCTCTAACTCTGAAGTCCCCAAACCCAGGGCTGCAGCCCACTATTGGGCCATGGCCTATTCACAATCAGGCCGTGGGCCACTGCACACAGCACAACTCTCGCAAAAATAGCAGGCCAGCAGACATGCGCCTGCTAGCCCACCCTTGTAGTTGAGCTGTGTGTGCATCAGTGATCCCTTTCTCCATTCTGATGTGCTGCACGTGCATCACAATGTTTCATGCATTTATTCATGTGGTACACTCGTGTGCACACATCCCCTTGTGAGATTTTGCTTTTACACATGCACAGAAGCAAAAAATTGCTAAAAAATCATGCACACACATGTCCCCTCAAAAGAGTTTGCTTCCGTGCATACACAGAAGCAAAAAATCACCAGAAATTGCACATGGGCAAGCATCCTCTCATGTGATTTTGTTTCCATGCAAAAAAGTGCCGAAATTTAGTAAAAAACAAAATGGTGCCATGCACCAATTGGAAAAAACAGCACTGGAGCTGTCGCATACAAATTGTGCAATCAGTGGGCCACTACCGGACTACCGCACCTGAGCGCAGTACCAACCTGCCATTCTTGTGGCCCAGTTTCCCTCTTCCCTCTCCCTAGCTGGGCCACTAAGCCACAAAGTTGGAGAGCACTGACCTACTTACTCCTTTGGACTTAAAAGAAAACCCTCCTTAATGTAATAGCCTGATTATCTTACATCTATTGTGCAGAACCTATTAATATCATTTCTAACAAAAACTATCAAGTGGGCAGCAGATGATATCACTATAGCTATTGGTTCAGTACGAAAATTAAGTTACTTCTATCCCTGTTAAATTGATAAAAACTGTCCACCCTCAAAAAGGCAATTCACCCTGGGACAGAAATGTTTATTGGCTGTGGTAATTGAGCTGGTTAATAGTCTGTTGTGGAGGCTGTTCATTTATTGCTTATGTATTCTTAAGTCACGCTACCCTTGCCGCATTTTCTTTTGACTTGTGTATGCAGACTGATTCTGAAACTTGCTCTGCATTTGCTTATCAAGGGCACAGCACATTCTTCTCCTGGCATCTCATTTTCCCCAGCATGTGGATTCACAACAGATTTCCCACAGAGTGCTATCTTACTCAGAAAGGTAGCACTTGAGGGCTTGCTTTCTACTAACAGGTCCCCTTGGACAGACTTGACGAACCTTTAATGTTTTACTTCAAGTCCAAAAAAAGAGAAAACTTGAGAGGTTCAGGTGTAAATTAAAATGCTAGAAAACGTGTTTATTTTGTCCTGCATAACTGGTGGAAGCTCATTTTGTCATCTGCTAAAATCGGGGCATGTCAATGGGGAACTGTCAATTCTATTTTTTCAAACATCAGCTTTGAAATAGCACCTTTCACTTTTCAATTTCAAATTTGTCTGGCCTTATATTTTAAGGCTTAAAACCTAATACAGTGATACCTTGTCTTACAAACTTAATTGGTTCCAGGACGAGGTTCTTAAGGTGAAAAGTTTGTAAGACGAAACAATGTTTCCCATAGGAATCAATGGAAAAGCGATTAATGCGTGCAAGCCCAAAATCCACCCCTTTTGCCAGCTGAAGTGCCCGTTTTTGCACTGCTGGGATTCCTCTGAGACTCCCCTCCATGGGAAACTCCACCTACAGACTTCTGTGTTTTTGCGATGCTGCAGGGGAATCCCAGCATCACAAAAATGAGCGCTTCGCTGGCAACAGAAGTCCGGAGGTGGGTTTCCCAGCGAGGGGAGCATCAGTGAAATCGCAGCATCACAAAAACACCAAAGTCCTCGAAACCCCACCTCTGGACCTCTGTGTTTTTGCGATGCTGCGATTTCACTGAGGCTTCCCTCGCTGGGAAACCCCACTTCCGGACTTCCGTTGCCAGCGAAGCACCCATTTTTGTGCTGCTGGGATTCCTCTGCTGGGATTCTCCTGCAGCATCACAAAAACACGGAAGTCTGGAGGTGGGGTTTCCCATGGAGGGGAGCCTCGGGGGAATCCCAGCAGCGCAAAAACGGGTGTTTCACTGGCAACGGAAGTCCGGAGGCGGGGCATCCCAGTGGTGGCAGTGGGTTTGTAAGATGAAAATAGTTTGTAAGAAGAGGCAAAAAAATCTTAAACCCCGGGTTTGCATCTCAAAAAGTTTGTATGATGAGGCGTTTGTAAGACGAGGTATCACTATAATGGGTTAGTAGTCCAATATTTTCCCATTGTTCAAATAGTGAATTGCATGCTGATTTTGGTGGGTAGTTGCCAGCCTAATGACACCAAACAGGACCCTAAAAACTTTAGGGGTTACATTGCAGATGTATCAGATTTAGCTGAACTTCAAAATGAATAGGCTTTTGTGAGGTTTTCTTCTTGCCCCTTCTTCTTGTTCCACTAAGCATTCATAGCATCATTAATTTCTCCAATGAATTTGCATGCATGACATGGCCCTAGTAAATCAGGTGTCCCTCAATATCGACACCACCTCCTGGAAAACCCTGGCACAAAGTCGACTAACATGGCGCATGCTGGCCCACCAAGGCTGCCAGACATCTGAGGCCAGAAGAACATTCAGAGCAGTAGGGAAGTGGGCACTCTGCAAAGTCAGGGCTGCAATTGCAACTGTTGTGACAATGATGCCCACACATGTCTGCCCATCATGTGGCAGAACATTTCATGCCCTTATAGGCCTTACCAGCTGTTCTGCCAGTGTGTTTCAACCGCCTGTAATTACAGGGTAATTACCCCAGGAAGACACACACCACACGATAAAAGGAAAACATAAAAGTTTTTATAAACAGAAAAACAGAAACAGCTCCCTTTTTAAATGTCAAAGGGATTTTCTGGTACACACAAGGCACAGGTTAAATGCAATCCAATTGCTCATCCAATAACTGGGAAATTGAGTCCAATTCTAAAGTCCAGAGAGTCCACACACAATCTTGAACAGCACAAAAACCATGATCTTGACGAAACAATGAATCAGATAAACTGCCACGAGGCTAAAACACCAGATTGCACTTTTATCTGTAGCACTAATTACAGCAGCCCCACCCAACCACAGGTGGCCTCATTTTCTCTTGTAATAATCCTTCAGTTGTTGTCTCCTATGCATCACTCTACGCATGCGTGGATGTGTCATTAATTCTTGTTCAGAATCCGAGGATTGATCTCCTCCTGGGCTGTCTGCCAAACTCCCCTCTTCCCTGTCACTCATGCTTCCTTGGTCAGAGGAGACTTCATCAGCAGATTCCATCGGGAGCAAAACAGGCCTGCGGCATGTGGATGTTTCCCCCACACCCACCTGCACATTCCTTGGGGCAGGAGCTGGGCCACAGCTAACCACAACACCAGCCATCTGAGGACACATCGCGTACAGCCCCCAACCCATTAGATGTCAAGGTCCTTCTCAAACACAATTGACGAACATGATCAAATCAGGTGTAGTCTTGTGATGTGATGTTCTAGTGGTGTGTCTGGTTTTACACAATTCAGCACCTCTATGATTGTTCTGGCTGTCCATGCAGTGGTAGGTTCCTCTCAGTTCAGACCAGATAACCCAAAGTCCCAAACTGTTAGCGACCCACTGTTGATGTAATTTTGGCATCAGGGATCCGGTTCTGTCTGTGCCGGTCCTTGCTCACTGCCATCATTTTTTCTGAATTTTTGGCCAATCTTCCTGTGTTTGGATGGCTTCTCCTCATTCTGTGCTTTGGAAAAAGCCATCCCGCCCACCCCCAGGTTAAAACTGACCTTTATTTGTTCACCCAAAGCACAGCTTCTCAGCTTCTCAGCTGTGTTTCGGGCTGAATCCACCTTCTGAGCATGTGCAGAAGTGAAATAGCTTGAGGGGATGCTCATGCACGCAAAACATTGCGATGCGAACTTTGAAAGTAAGTGGAACGCACCCCTGTGTATGTATGTGTGTGTGTGTGTATGTGTGCATATATATATATATATATATATATATATATATATATATATATATATATATATATATATATATATATATTAGTCATGAAAATATGATTAATAAATTTTTATTGATTTTTATAATGGTATAATGAAAACAAAAATACACTATACAAAAACAGCGTACAGTGAAATGTGCTCCTGCCACCCAACATCATTCATTCTATCACTCCACCAAATGAAGGTGTACGGACTTATAATATTTTAAGCCAGAAACGTTAATAAATTTAGATAATATAGAGTGATTTCAATTTATACTTTATAAATCGATCTCGAATTCTACTGACCATAAAACCTCTAACCCAGTGTTTTTCAATCTTTTTTCTTGAGGGCAACCCTTTGGTGTCATCAGATTTCTGGCGGAACCTGTACCGTGTACCATTACTGTTTATGTCCCTTCAAGGTGAGCCTTGAACATTAAGGAGGGAATAAAAGAAAATGTATGTAACTGGATGACAAAATTAGGAAAAAAACTTTTGCAACTTTTTTGATTATTGATATTAGTTACTAACAAAATACTGCATTTTATTCGTGAAAAATTAGATGGTACACTGTATTGTTTGAATGTATGTTGAGAGAGAAAAAAATTACACCCCCCAAATGTTCCTCCATTCATTTCACTCTTCCTCCTTCCTTCCTTCCTTCCTTCCTTCCTTCCTTCTTTCCTTCTTTCCTTCCTTCCTTTTTTTCCCTCATTAAGTTGCAGAACCCCTGGCTGGCCCTTGCGGAACCCTGGTTGAAAAATATTGCTCTAATTCTGTCCCACCTTTCCATCAGTTTTTTCACTTTATTTTCATTAATCATATTCATTTTAGTGTCCATTATTTCAAACTGAATGTGTTCCACCATGTACTGGTACCAATTTTGTATTGTCCATTATGTTGCATCCTTCCAACCTAAAACTATTACCGCCTGGGCACTTTCTATAGCTGCTTCCTTAATTTCTCTGAAATCACCCATATCCCTCCTCATTACTAATACTGCCATGTCCTTTGTAATCACCCATTTTATATTTAACATTCTGTTAATCTTGTCCTGCACCTCTTTCCAAAATTTCTGCATTACCAAGCACTCCCAAAACATATGCATAAACACCTCTCTCTCTCCTCACATCCATTCCAAAGAACTGCCTTAACATTCCAAACTGTAGATGTGTAGTACCACATCTAATATTTTCCTTCTCATTTCTCTAACCCTTGTATTCTTGATTTTTCTTATATTCTCCAGTGGAGAATCTCCACTATATTCTCCATCTCTTGTACATCTATTTGAAGTTCACTTTGCCACCATCTGGTTAATCCTTGGATTACACACCCATCTGCCTGCATTAACATCCATTATTTTATTTTATTTATTTATTTATTTTGTCCAATACACAATGAGGGTTTTAGTGGGTATACACATAGTAAAATACATAATGAAAGTTATAGAGGATATAATCATAGTAAAATATATCTAAGAAAGAAGAGAAGATATAGGAATAAAACATATCAATGAAAGAATAGAAGAAGAGATATAGGAATAGAAAAAAGGTATAGGAGATATAGGAGAGCAATAGGACAGGGGACGGAAGGCACTCTAGTGCACTTGTACTCGCCCCTTAATATATCCTATATATATTACCTTCCTGTGAGCTTGTATTGTCACTTTTATCTCTTAAAATTTTCCTTAATTCTGTCTTTTCCCTTAGTAGTACTTCATTATTCTCTCTTTCATTCAAATATGCCCCACCCCTGTGGTATACACAACTCACACAAGAAGAAGCTACTCATTGTAACATAACTATGTTTTATATTTTAGTATACTTTTCTGCACTCAGGTTTATTTATTTTATAAACTGTTATCTCACTTAAAGTTCTATGTTTAGTTATGAGAGTATTTTAATAACTAGTACATGTTGGAGAGTCATAAAGATATGTATGTACAAACCAGGGGTGGGCTGCCTCCCGGACAAGGGGGAACACAGCGGGGTAGCGAAAATGGAGCTCCACCCCAGAGCACCCAATTTACACTGAAAGATGTTGAAAGAAAATGCAGGGCATCCTACATAAGCCAAGCCCACAGTGTGGTAGTAAAAATTTTGGTAGGCCTTTCACTGGTACAAACATACAACATTGGATACTCACTGTTGTATCCTGAAATGGCTACCTTGTAACGCTGTAAATAGTTTGTTCCTCTTTTCCAGCGCTGTCTGAGCCCAAGCAGGAAGTCGCTCCTGATTGGCTCAGACGCGGCCGGCTCTCGCTTTGGCGGGAACCGCAAAAGTATAAAAGAAGCGGCTTCTCCCTGCAGAGCCAGTCGGTACTCGCTGAATCGTCACTTTACCTTGCTGAGCTGTCACTTATTCTCTGAGCTGAATAAAAGTACCGATTGCTCAAACCCTGTCTCTGGGTCTACTTCACTGGCGACGAACGAACGGAAGAACTTCGCGTGCAACATGGACAAAATCCAGATCGGCCAGGCTCCAGAACTTTTCGATGCCGAGAAAATGACTTGGGACGAGTACATGGCCACCTTCGAGATATTCCTCGAGGCGGCGGGAATGCAGGACGCCGGAGCCGATCGCAGACGGGCTATTTTTCTAAACTACTGCGGCGCAGAGATCCGTAGACTTGCCCAAACTCTCACCGAACCAGAACAAGCAAGAGCCACAGCGTGGGACGTCCTTCAACAGAAACTAGCGAGCCATTTTAAACCAACCAGACCAGCCGTGGTTTACCGGCATCAATTTCACATGATGGCTCAGAGAGAAACCGAGTCGATAAGCCAATTCACAACGCGGCTTCGAACGGTACTCGCTCAATGCAAGTTTCAAGATCCGGAAGCTCGCCTCACCGACGCCTTGATTTTCGGCATGAAGAACCACACAGTGAGAAGTAAACTCCTCACCGAAGACGAGCCGACTCTACAAACCGTAATCAAATTGGCGCAAACCGCGGAAGCAGCCGACGCAGCGGCAAGAGAATTAAAAGAGCACGGAAGGCGAGAAACCATTGCCAAAATCGACGCCGAGTCTCCCAGCGCCATGGGAACAGACGTCCGCGGCCAGCTAACTAGCAACGGGGACGACTGCCTCCTCCTGCAAGACCAACCGAGACACCCTAGAGCTACTCATCCAGCCCCCTGCGCGGGCTGCCGGGGAAATCACCAGCGCCATCGATGCCCGTTCCGCGACACCACTTGCCGCCGTTGCAACCGGAGAGGCCACATCGCCATCGCATGCAGGGCAACGGCACCAGAAGAAACTTTTGCCACACAACAATACCAGCGACCCCAAAACCACCCCCCCCAATCGCGAGAAAGGAGACCGTTCCGCAACTCGGGTCAAAGGAATTACCCCACCGCTAACCGAGACTACAATAGAGGTAACTCTCAATATTCCGTGAATAACACGGCAACCAAAAAGGGGGCTAAAATTGTTATCTCGTTGTTGCTAAATAACCAGCCTTGCTCAATGGAGCTAGATACGGGTTCGAGATATACCATCATGCCCTGGGAAAAATTTAAGCTATATATGCCTAATGTGTCTGAGGCTGACCTAATTCAAACCTCTTTGGTGATCAGAGACTTCCAAGGGGGGGTAATCTCGGTCCTGGGAACTGCAAATGTACCTATTGTATTTAAGAATGTCAAATGTACCCTTCCCATGCTTATTGTGACGGGGGCCAAACACTCCCTGCTAGGGCTAGCATGGATGGAACCGTTGGGGATTGAAATTTCGGGTGTGTGTAATGTAAACTGTGATATTATGCCTAACTTTGTGAAAGAGTTCCCTGAAGTGTTCAGCCCCACCTTAGGATTGTATAAGGGAACCCCCATATCTTTCTCTATTGACCCCAAGGTCCCACCAGTTAGACTGAAACCTCGCAGGGTTCCCCTCCCGCTTCTCCCCAAGCTAGACTTACAGCTGGACAAACTCATTAGTCAAGGTATCTTGGTCCCTGTGGAACAGGGGCCATGGGAAACTCCCATAGTGACACCCCTGAAGCCAGATGGCTCCTTAAGAGTTTGCGCTGATTACAAATCAACCCTGAATAAGGCACTCCAACACCACCCCTACCCCATTCCGGTTGTGCAACAACTCTTACACTCCCTGGGGGAGGGAAAAAGGTTCGCAAAGATCGACCTGGCGCAGGCTTACCAGCAACTTCCGGTCGATGAACAAACAGCAAACGCTCAAACAATTGTAACGCACAGGGGGGCTTTCAAATGCACGAGGTTACAGTTTGGGGTGAGCATAGCCCCAGGGATATTCCAGAGCATCATGGAACGCCTATTGTCAGGGGTAAATGGGGCCATCCCATATTTTGATGACATCTTAATTGCAGGGGAAAACCAGGAACAAGTGAACAAAAGAATAAGGGAAGTACTTAAGAGGCTACAGGACAAAGGGTTACGAATCAAGCCTGATAAATGTGTCTGGGGAACTAACAGTATTGAATTCCTAGGATATAAAATAGATAAGGAAGGTATCCACCCCACAACTGAGAAGCTGAGAGCAATTAGAGAAGCCCCAGAGCCACGAGATAAGAGTGAGTTGCAAGCATTTTTGGGCCTCCTTAATTTTTATTCCGTTTTTTTAAAGCAGAAGGCAACAGTAGCAGAGCCTCTCCATCGTTTACTCCAGAAGGAAGCCCGCTGGACATGGGGGAAAATGGAACGTGAAGCCTTTGCTCAAATAAAAAATTTACTAACTTCTAAAAGTGTAGTAGTCCAATATAGTGCCTCACTACCCATTAGGCTCACGTGCGACGCTTCGCCGTACGGCATAGGAGGAGTCCTAGCTCACGTTCTACCTAATCAGACAGAGGCCCCAATAGCATTTTTTTCAAGAACCATGACCAGCACAGAGAGAAATTATAGCCAGTTAGACAAGGAGGCTCTGGCATTAGTGGCAGGGGTAAAGAAGTTTCACAATTACATTTTTGGAAGAAATTTTGAGCTAGTCACTGACCACAAACCCCTACTAGGCCTGCTAGCCCCCAACAAGCCCACTCCACCTTTTATGTCTCCAAGACTAATCAGATGGGCCCTTTTCCTCTCTGGGTATCAGTATGAGCTCACCCACAAGGGGGGGAAGGAAATCAATCATGCAGACGGCCTCAGCAGATGCCCCATAGCAGACTTGGTAGAAGACCCTGTTCCAACCACAGACGTGCTAATGATAGAACTCGAGGAAAACCCACTAACCACAGCAAAAGAGGTAGCTGCACACACGCAGCAAGACCAAATCCTGAAACAAGTAGTGAACTGTGTTCTAAAGGGATGGCAAAATGATATTGTTAAACCTGAATTGTGTGATTTTAAGAACAAAAGGCTTGAATTGTCATATGTAAAAGGTTGTTTGCTGTGGGGGGATAGAGTGATCATCCCCAAACGCCTAAGGGAAAAGGTACTCAGAATGTTACACGTGGGCCATCCTGGGATTGTCAGGATGAAGAGCCTAGCAAGGGGGCATTTATGGTGGCCAGGGCTTGATGCTGATATTGAAAGTTGGGTTTCAAAGTGTGACCCGTGCCAAGAGTCTAGGCCCAATCCCCCCAAAACAACTCCGGCTGAGTGGGAACAGCCTGCTGGCCCTTGGTCTAGGATCCACATTGATTTTGCTGGCCCAGTGGGGTCTCAGTATTTCCTAATAGTGGTTGATGCTTTCTCCAAATGGTTGGAAATAATAGCAATGAACAACATAACCACAAGTGCCACTATCAAGGTATTGAGCAGACTGTTTGCATCCCATGGTTGCCCTGATCTATTGGTGTCTGACAATGGACCACAACTAACAGCCAGGCAATTCGAATTATTCCTAGATGGCCTGGGGGTCAGACATGCCCTCATCTCGCCTTACTCGCCCTGGGCTAACGGGTTGGCAGAACGTTACGTAAGGGTGGCTAAAGAGGCATTGCACAGGTCAGGCCCTGGAGATGTGCAACAGAACTTGGACCAATTCTTATTAACCCAGCACATTACCCCTAACTCGCACACACATGTAAGCCCTGCAGAGTTATTGATGGGGAGAAAGTTGAGGTCACCACTAGACAGGTTAAACCCAAGGTTCTGTTTGAATAATAACCAAATGTGCATAAAACCAGAAAGAGAAATGTATTTGGGTCAAAATGTATATGTAAAATGCTTTGATGGAAATGTAAACTGGATGAAGGGAATTATTGTTAAGCAAAATGCACCCAAGACTTATATTGTTAAACTGGAGGATGGTCGTTTGTGGAAACGACACATAGACCACATTCGGAAACGAACTGAAAACCAATTACAACAACCCGCTGACTCGGACTCTCCCCCCTCAACAGACTTTTATACATTGCCCGAACTAAGAAACACGCAGAGAGACTTATCGGGCCAGGGGGAACCATCCAGCGACGCCGAGCCATCCTCGTCCTCCGAGGCCTTCGTTGGGCCCGCCAGGCCTAGTCCGCCGCACCGGGAGAACAGCGGCGAGCCATCCTCCACAGTCAGTGGCGAAGGAGAAAATGGACTGCGCAGGTCAGCGCGAGAGTCTCGAAGGCCTCACCGATTGGACGACTTCGTCACGTGGCTTTCTTGATGGATGGGTCCAACTATGAGGGGAGGGGTGTTGTATCCTGAAATGGCTACCTTGTAACGCTGTAAATAGTTTGTTCCTCTTTTCCAGCGCTGTCTGAGCCCAAGCAGGAAGTCGCTCCTGATTGGCTCAGACGCGGCCGGCTCTCGCTTTGGCGGGAACCGCAAAAGTATAAAAGAAGCGGCTTCTCCCTGCAGAGCCAGTCGGTACTCGCTGAATCGTCACTTTACCTTGCTGAGCTGTCACTTATTCTCTGAGCTGAATAAAAGTACCGATTGCTCAAACCCTGTCTCTGGGTCTACTTCACTCACCTTATTAAATATAATTATATCTTGATATTATGTCTCAGCTCAAATAATGCATTGTGCATGATATTACAGCTCAACATGACTTTAAAAAAAGGAAAACCGAGAATATCTCAAGACCTCATTCCGATATTTTGCCTCCAGCACGTAGATTTCTGTATAAATTATGCCTAAAGTCAGACAGTCCTGCTATTTAATATGCTGAAATCTCTAAATCTTTGGTGGCAGATGGGTGGTATATTCATCCACATGAAAATGCAGAATAAATAAAATGTGCTGCAAACTGTAGTAAATTTCTATGGAACGTGCATCTTTGTTACTGCCGGTTATGTACATGCCATATATTGTCTCGGCTTTAGAAATGAGTTGTTTTTAGCAGAAAACATGATTCCAAGTTAATAGTCCTTTCTACTTTCATCAAAAACTAAATTTCCAACTTGCTACTTAGGATAGAAATTTTCATGAATCATTTCTATTTTAGTAAGGAATAAATGGAGGGAAAACCCCCAGTCATAACACTGATGAATTAAGAAGATGAAGCTGTCTAGAAGCCAATCTCTGTTCTAATCAGGCTGGCCATAAAGGGATTACTGTGTAGCATAGTGGCAGAGCCAGTAAAAACACTAATAAAGAAAACTGGAGACAATGGACATTAAGGGAATGTTGAAAGGAACCAGAAAGGAAAGGAAGTCCAAAGGAAGAACTTATTTGTACTAAATGAAGAGAATGGGTTGGTTGGTTGGCTTCCATATCACATCCTCTGAGAATGTCTGGCTGCCATTCCACGTATCTAAAAGTCCAATAGTGAACTTTAAGGATAGTTGTAAAGTGTAAGTTAACCAGGAGCTCTAAAGTTCCAAAAGGGAAAAGAAATTAAAAAACAAACTACTGTAATAAATTCTTCTCTATTTACCTTGCCACACGTCCACATAAGATCGTAAAGTGTCTCGAAATTAGAATAAATGCCTAGTTGTTTAACCCCAAGGAGATGCACCTGAGATGCTATTCCATGCCTTAATTTGCATTGTTTTCAAATTTAGCTATTTGGGTCTAGAAGAAATAGCTGGTCTTTAATCAAGTGAATATTGTTATTGCAGGAAAAAAAATCAATAGAAAATGTTCAATAAATTTTACCGCATCTTAAAATTGGCCTAAATCAGATATAGGAGACCTGGTATCTTCTTTATGCATTGGACTGCGAATTCTGTTAACTTTAACAGCAGAGATAACAGTTGGATTTGCAACCTAAAACATATACTCTATAAGACTGATTGCTGCAAGTATGGTTTTATAATACATGTGATTTTAGTGATGTTTTTAATTTTTTTTTTTACTTATATTGTATTTATACCTGTTGTTAGCTGCTCAGAGTCCATTTGGAGTGAGTGGCATACAAATGCAATAAATGAATGAATGAATGAATGAATGAATGAATGAATAAATAAATAAATAAATAAATAAATAAATAAATCGGGATGCCTGCCAGTACATGAATTTCTTTCCAATGCATTAGACTTCAAATTGTATTCTATAACAGAACAATTTTAAAGTGGGTTAATTGGAAGCTCTATTAGCAGAAGCACTATCACCGTGCAATAGTTAATGTAAGAAAAGGGAATAATTACATTGTCTTCCAAGGCTAAGTCAAATTTAGAGGATTAAAATAATGATTTAGCATGAGAAAAAAAGCCACAGCTCAATAGTGGAAGATGTACATTGTGTGAAGGATTTCATAGGGTTCATTGTCATCTTCAGGGTAGGACTGAGAAAACTTTAGAGATCTCCTACCATCATTTCTACTGATACTGAAACAAATGGACCAATAGTATGAGGCGCTTGTCTTTCCTTCCTTCCTTCCTTTCTTCCTCCCTCCCTCCCCTTCCCTCCCTCCCTCCTTCCCTCTTTCTTTCTTTCTTTCTTTCTTTTTCCTATTTATTTATTAAATTTACATGCCACCTATCATACTATTAAGTGACTCTGGGTAACTTACAGTTCCATAAACAATGGAATAAAACAATTAAAAATATTAAAAATGTTGGGCACTGAACTATTTTGTATATGGTTGAGGATAGATTTCCTACTAATTCTCTAGCCACCACCAAAATGGGTCAGCCTCATCAGGGCTCCAAACATATTGGCAGAGTCAAGTTTTAAGGATCTTTCAGAATGCCAAAAGGTTAAGGTATGGATCTCAGAATAACAGGATAATAGAGTTGGAAGAGATCATGGAGGTCTTCTAGTCCACCCCCTGCTCAAAGCATGAAAATATGTACTATTTCAAACGAATGGTTGTCCCGTCTCTTTTTTAAAGTCTCTAGTGTTGGAGCACCCACAACTTCTGAAAACAAGCATTTTAATAATCGATTGTTCTTAATTTCTCCTTAGATCTCACCTCAAGCAGAACAATATTAAATCTAACCTGAAGGTCTAACCCACCACCCCACTTGATGTTTTGGAGTGATGATGCCATCTCTGACATAGCTAGGTGACTAGATGTCCTGGAAATCAACATGATGATGGGGACACAGAATTAAACCCTATATTTCCCAATCCCATGAATCAATCAGTTTTCATTCCCCCATAGATTTTAGCAATAGGATTCTTGTGGTTGTTTTTTAAACCCTTAACCTATTGCATTCTTGATATAATCTACTACTCATTTGTGTTTCTGCCAATAACATATTCCTTCTCTTGGCACTAAAACGAGCATAAACAGTTGTAGTATCACAGCCATTCAGCCAGCAGTTGTGGGTCAGAAGAGTAAATGTTGCTATGCTTTAAGTAGTCTAATATTGTAAAATTGATTGGGGAATGTATGTATGTATGTATGTATGTATGTACAGTATGTATGCATGTATGTATGTATATGTGTGTATATACATACATACATACATACATACATACATACATACATACATACATACAACATATTTTTTGAAGTATAAGACACACTCTTTTCCTCCCTAAAAGAGCCTAAAAATTTGGATGTGTCATATATTCTGAATGTAGCTTTTTTCCGAAGCTTTTTTTCAGCCCTAACTAGGTGCTAACGATCTTCCCAACTTTTACCTTGCAGCAGGGGTGGGCTACTGCCCGGACAGGTGGGGGGGGGGATGCAGTGGGGTAACAAAAAGGGAACTCCACCCCAGAGTACCCAATTTGCACTGAAATATATTGAAAGAAAATGCAGGGCAACCTGTATAAGCCATACCCACGGTGTGATAGTAAAAATGTAGTAGTCCTTCACTGCCTTGCAGGCTCTTTCATTGTTACCCTCTGCAAAAAATGTTTTTGAAGCCCTAAGTCTTTGCAGGCTTTTTTGCATTGCTCTACTTGTTCCATGTTTCTTTCCAGCCCTAACCAGGTGCTAACAATGTTTCCAGCTCTTACCAGCTTGCAAGCACTTTCAATGTTACTCTCTTCAAAAAATGTTTTCCAAGCCCTAAGTCTGCAAAGACTTTTTTTTCATTGCTCTACTCCACTTGGTCTGAATGTTTCTTTCTAGCCCTAACCAGGTGCTAACAATGTTCCAAGCTCTTACTGGCTTGCAAGCGTTTTCATTGTTACTTTCTCCAAATAAGGTTTTTTACAGCCCCAACTGGGGGATAAAATAATGTGCTGAAGCTGACCAGACTAAGGACACTAGCCAGATGAATATCTGGTAGGCAGATCCCCCCCCCTATTTTCATCCCCAAAATCTAAGCGTATTTTATATGGTATTAAAATCAATGTAATGGAACAGGTGTAGAAAAATAATTTGTTCTGTTTTGTTCATTGCTAATATGAAGGTAATGCTTTGGAGAGGCTTTGTTAAAAATCCAATTTTATAAGGCTACGGTCTTTGCTGCACTTTTACTTTCTTCAAGCTTAACAACTGCTCTCAGCCTTTAGATTTGTTTATTGTTAGAAGAGAAAATGAACTCTCCCATCACTTCTTAAAGGGGGTGATCGTATCACTAAGAATGTTGCCATTGGCAGAGAAAAGGGGAGGGGGGAACTGCACATCTCAGACGTGTTCCATTTACTGTTTATGGAGAAAGCAAGTAGCAGAACATTGCAACTACATTTAGCTTAAGGGAAAGTCAGGAACAACACAACACTGAGATGAATTCCTGGGAAAGACATATTGTAAACTTTATATTGTAAAACATGCACAGCATGTGTGTGGATGTTGTTATTCATTCAGTCATGTCCGACTCTTGGCAAATTGTGCACCACTTCGAGTTCTTCTTCTATTAAACTAAATATTTTTTTATTTTTTCAGCTACATAAAACACCCATACCTATACCATAGTATCAAACATACATATTTCTGTCCAAAATACCATGAACAAATATCTTAAATTTGCACCTTTTGTACTTTTATCTCCCATCTGTTTTCCTCCTATATTTTCTACTACTCCCCTCCATCTATCTCCCTCTCTTCCCTCTACCTTCTTTCTCCCTCTCTCCCTCTTTCCTACTTCCCTCCTCCCTCTCTCCCCTTCCTTTCTACTTCCTCTTCCTCCCTCTTATCCTTCCCTGAGTACCTCTAATCCACTTTATAGTTAACAGATGAGCAATTCAAAACCCTAACTTCATATCCACATCGGTGCTACCCTTAAACATATATTTTCCCTTATATATACATGGATGTGTGTGTGTGTGTGTGTGTGTGTGTGTGTGTCTGTCTGTCTGTCTGTCTGTCTGTCTGTCTGTCTGTCTGTCTGTCTGTCTGTCTGTCTGTCTGTCTATCTATCTATCTATCTATCTATCTATCTATCTATCTATCTATCTAGGTATATCTATTGTTATTGGGGTGTAAGGTGTATTCAGGGAGGGGTAACACCTCTGGTGTACAGCATGTCAGTCGTGAAGGCCTGTGGCACATCATGTCAAAATTTGGCTGCCCTGATAAATTTATCCTGATGGCACATCAATTTCACAATGGTATGATGACCCGTGTGCTTCAGAGGCCTTTTCCATCACAATCAGGGTTAAACAAGGGTGCATGTTGGCACCAACCTTGGTCAGCATAATGTTTTCAGCCACCCTGTTGAATGCCAGTGAGACTTAGACTTTATACAGGAGACCTGTTAGGCAATTGAACCACTTCCAAATGACCTGCCTCCATAGAATTCTGAGGATCCAGTAGCGATAATGTGCCTAATACCAAGTCCCTGTCCAGAGCAGACCTGCCATCAATTCCCACCCTGCTAATGAAAGCCAAGACATGCTGGGCAGGCCATGTTGCTAAGATGCCAGACCATTGCATCCCTAAACAACTCCTCTATGGTGAGATGTCTAAAGGAAAGTGATGGCATGGGGGACAAAGGAAGTGATACAAAGACACATTGAAAGCCTCCTTCAAGTTCCTTTATATTGACACCACCTCCTGGGAAACCCTGGCACAAGATTGACCAACATGGCACATGCTGATCAACCAAGGCTGCCAAACATCTGAGGCCAGAAGAACATTCATAGCAGAAGAGAAGCAAGCACTCTGCAAAACCGGAGCTGCAAATGCTGCGACAATGGTGCCCACACATGTCTGCTCAACATGTGGCAGAACATTTTGTGCCAGTATAGGCCTTACCAACGATCTGCGGATACATCGCATAGAGCCACAACCCATTAGATGTCAAGGCCCTCTTCGAACACGATGGACGGCATCATCATCTACTGTTATTCTAATGCTGCCTCCTTACCTCCTATTTTTGATGCCTGGGTCTACTATCTTTAATTTTCAATTTTCTTCCAAATCAATTGCTACAGATTATCTTCATTATCTCTTGTACTTTCTATGGTATCAGCTTTCATGGTGTACAGCCACCTTGTTCTTGGGTAACCTGATTTCCTTTTAACCATTAACTTTTCTGAACATAATCATGATTAGATCTGTGCTTCTTTGGATTTGTGAACTCACCTTTAAAAGAGAAGGATGTCAAACAAATGATGTATAACCTTGATCTCTCTAAAGTTAGCTGTGATATCATCTTAATGAAAGCAGCAGATCTTAAATTTTACCTATATTATTAGAAATCTGTGAAAGTAACTGGGCTGAAAAATAGTGACTTGCAGAAAGTCACTTTATGAAATTACATATTTATGTGTAGACCTAAAATTGAGTCTCAAGGATCCAATCCAAATCAGTCACCAAGACCAGAGGTTTAGTCTTCCAAGTTTTCGGTTTCGTGGTGGAGCCCATCCTCAGCAAACTTCTCCCTCACACACCAGAATATGAGAGAATGTCCTGGTGAAAGAGAAGTTCCCTGAGGATGGATTTAAGCATGAATCTGAAAATTTGATAGACTAAACGTCTGGTCTTGGTGACCAACTCAGATAGGATCCTACAACATAAGCCGGGGTGGCGCAGCAGGTAGATTGCTGTACTGTAGGCCACTGAAGCTGACTGTAGATCTGAAGGTCAGCAGTTCAAATGTGATCACCGGCTCAAGATTGACTCAGCCTTCCATCCTTCCGAGGTGGGTAAAATGAGGACCCAGATTGTGGGGCAATAGGCTGGCTCTGTTAAAAAGTGCTATTGCTAACATGTTGTAAGCCGCCCTGAGTCTAAGGAGAAGGGCGGCATAAAAATTGAATGAATGAACGAACAAACAAACAAACAAACAAACAAACACAAACAAACAAATAAATAAATAATCCTGGGACACATATATTTGCTTTCATTCTTGAAATTGAGTCTCTTCAATATTCACGCAACATCCTCAACTATTTTCACATTTTTACTGCAACTTTACTACTTTTATAGAAAAGGTGGATTAAAATTCTGTGGAAATGATTTATGAGTACATATTAATAAAAAAAGAAGATTTCTATTATTATGATTCAGGCTCAGATATTCCAAGTCTTCTCCCGCCTATGGAACCTTCCAAATGACTTTGTGTCCTTCATTATATCTCAGTCCAACTTGCCCAAGAGGAAATCAGAAGAAGGAGACTGGATGAATTTACCACTTTGAGCATCTAATTTGAAGGCAGATGATACATCTAGAGAATAAATCAAACAAATTGAATAAATAAGAAGAATGTGCACTTAGGTCTTCTTCTGGCATCCAATTATGTTTAAAATACTTAAGAGCTTAAAGGTGCTTTGGTTGAAAATTAGAGTGTTACACAGGATTTTATACTCTGCAAGGAGATTCTTTAATGAGAACTGTCAGGTAATCCAGCTCTTCAGTGATTCAAATATTCTGAGATTATATGCAAAAGAAAGTGTGCATCTCCAAATGATGGATTATCTAAGCGTTGAATTTAAAAGCAAGGAAACCATTTAAAGAATACACTGAATCAGATCATACTATGGTGCTGAAGGCCCTGGAAACCAGTGGCATTAACTGAACACTCTAAACAATCGCTAAAGTTTTGAAATGAGATTCTGAAATATAACTTTGCCTTCATAAATTTTTATAGTGTCATGAAAAAGTGATATCACTATAGCTCAAAACCTTTCTCTTAGATGGGATTTATTTCAGTAGAGAACAGAGATGACCTTGCCATCCTCTATAAGATGATGTGATGGTTAAACCATTTTTACAGTCTACATATGTAGATGCTAGACTTTATGGGAAATGACAAAAGTCAACAACTTGTGAACCAGAGCTTAAATGGAGCTTATTTATGGGGCACAACATGGCCTTTTCCATCAACAAAGCAGAGATGGATATAGGATGTTGCCAGCTTTCCTTGAACAACTTTTATAAAATATATCATAGAGAAGGTGGTGATTGTTTCAAATGTTAATTTTCTGCTGAGTTATACCCACGTCTATACAGGGGAATTTATAAGGGGAAAATATGCTATAAGGTTAAGTGATGTTTCATCATAATCTTACATCTTCCCACTCCAGTGCTATATATATTCTTGTTACCTGGATAATGAGACCAAGATACTGAATTACCAGGTTTTTACCTGGAGGTTGCCTTTAAAAGCAAATCTAACTTTAGAAGAGAGGGAAATGTACAGACCATTTTTTTTCTTGAAATACTGATGTTGATTTAAAATAATCAAACAAAATTATTCCAACAAACTAAACAGACTTTTCCAATTTACGCACCAGGTATACCATTACTGCACATGAAAGAATGATTCAAATGATGAAATGATGAAACATTTGTTTCATCAGAATGTTTCATCAGAATGAAACATTTGTTTCACCAGAATGTTTCATCAGAATGAAACAAATGATGAAACATTCGCCAGACCAACCCTTGAATACAGCTCATCTTTCTGGAACCCATACCACATATTGCATATTAGAAATTATATAATCAACTGTCTTCAATGGGGATTTTAACACTGACGGCGTTAGTAGAGGACTAACGAAAGCTTAGTTAATTTTAGTAGTTTTAAATAAATTTTAATATATTCTGGAGATCGCAATGGCTGTTGTCTCTTCATTTATATGTCCAGAGATACTTCGCTAGGAGAGCCCTTTGGTCCTCTACTCGCAACAGAATACCCTACACAACCAGACTTGAAATTTTGGGTTTAGAATGCTTAGAACTACATCGCATATGGCAGGGCCTAAGCATAGCTCATAAAATTATCTGCTCAATGTCCTTCCTGTCAATGACTACTTCAGTTTCAACCACAACAATACATGAGCACACAACAGACACAAACACAGAACCACCCCAAATCTGACTGTTGAAAATATACAACTTTAGCAACAGAGTGGTTAATGCCTGGAACTCACTACCTGACTCTGTGGTTTCATCACTACCCCCCCAAAAAACCCTTTACCCATAGACTGTCCACTGTTGACCTCACCTGATTCCTAAAACATCAGTAAGGGACATGCATATGCATGCCATAAGCACACCAGTGTGCCTACTGTCCCTGTCCTAATATTCCCTCTTATCAGTATCCATCTTATGCATATAAACAATGTTATATCTATGTACTGTATATTAGAAATATGTACTTGGATAGATAGGTAGGTAGGTAGGTAGGTAGATAGGTAGATAGGTAGGTAGATAGATAGATAGATAGATAGATAGATAGATAGATAGATAGGCAGATAGATAGATAGACAGACAGACAGACAGACCCTCTGATGTGACTATCTCAGATAGTTTTACATCCATTTAAAATAAAATCTTGATGCAAACTGAATGATCAGGTTTTATAATTCAGCTGTGATTAGTGTGAGCTTATAGTTCAATTTTGATACTACAGTAGGATCTCCCTTATATATAAAGCAATAATTTTAGGTTTCCGTAATAAATTGTCCAACAAGCTGATTTCATTTTGCAAGAAAAAGATATTGCAGCAATGAATGATATAAACATTCAAGAGGTTTATGTGTGGCTAGTTCAAGTTGCTGTGCAAGCACTAAAGGAACTGATAACTCATAGAAAGGAAATAAGAATTTGTAATGAAAGATGGTCTGGATTTATGGGTTATATTGTAAAATCTCCATTTCTGATTATTTCACACTTTTAAGATTTATACAGAATGTGTATCCATGTTGCTCTATGAATATTTATTATGCCTTTGATGAGAATGTTATGGAATAAGGAACATTACTTAAGAGCTTAAACTGAATTATTATTACAAATAGAGGAAAATATATTTGGCTGAGGGTTGAGCTGTGGAGTGCTTCGTGCTCCCCAAGCTTGGTTGTTTGCTCGCAGACATTTAATGACCAAGCTAGGTAACATCATCATCACTAGCGAGTGTGGGGGTTTCCTCCTTGTTTATATACAGTAGCTTGCCTTACCAGCGTACCACTGGCTGGAGAATCCTGGGAGTTGAAGTCCACAAATCTTAAAGTTGCCAAGTTTGAAGACCTCTGGCTTAAAGTTTCAAGTACTGTATTCTTTCCATGGTTTTGCTTATCCATGCAGTAGGTGCTTGGAGTAACTTGCATACTACGCTTTTTAAACATGCGACATGTGTGCTTGATCAAATTCCTTCATATGAAGTTTGAGAATAAACTTTTGCAATAGAGCAGGTGTCCCCAAACTTGGCAACTTTAAGACTTGTGGGCTTCAACTCCCAGAATTCTCCAGCCAGCTTTGCTTCAGCTTCCCAGTGGCGTCTCATGAGGCGAATTTCCCCCTCGATCCCTACATGGGAATTGTTTTTTTTTCTCCTCACAATTTTGCTTTATCTTCCTTTCCCACAAATGTACGACCGGCTTAAACCGCCGGCCAAAATTGCCCAGGAGCAGGGGAGGACGCTGCGGGCGGCTCTATAGAACCCCGAACTTCTGGGTTCCTAAAAACCTGGAAATTCGGCTTTTGGCAGCGCGCCAGGTCAGCACGCTGCCTGCTGGTTGCTGGGGGAGGTCCTGGATCGCCCTATTTAAGGGCGATCTGAACAGGACCTCCCCTTTGTTTTATTTTACTTGGAAGCGAATACCCGCCCACCCTCCGCTATTAACAGTGTGTCCTAAGGAGGTCGCCTCGGGACCGAATAGGAATTTTTTGCATCCTCCCCTTTAGAGGCGGCCATTTTTTCGCCTATTCCACACTGACGGTGCGGACTGGATTGGTTAGGGGGTGTGGCGCACTTAGATGTTGGTATAGGCCTCCCTCTGGTCATTGGGGTTTGGCAGGTTAGGAGCGGAAATGGGCAATTAGAAGCGACTGCGCATGCTCCTTTGGGCATCCTTTAAAGGGTGATAGACCGCCTCTCTCCAGGAACTAGAGGTTGGAACAACTTCAGGGATTGGAGAGAGGATGTCCATGGGAATCACCGGATCCAATTTCCCACGGGGATTGGAGGGTGAACTCCTCCCACACAACGAAGGGGCGTGGCTTGGATCCAGGTGAAGGTGGCTACCTTCACCTGGTTCAGCAAGGAGTTTTTGCCCAATGTTGCCAAGGAAGTTTCTGGTAGGAATTTCCGCCCCGTTAGTTTTGGCCTCTGCAGGTCCTTAGTTATGTTGAATTTAAATATTTAAATTTACGTATTTAAAGTTACGTTATTTAAATTTATGTTAATTTAATAAAATGACCCTTATTTAATCCACAATATGTCTCAGCGTCTTTACTCCACTTCCGGGGCAATCTCTATTTCTTAGTTTTACAATTCTACTTTTTTTCCAGGCAGAGATGAGACACCATTCCCCCCTCCCCTTTCACTTCCCAAGGAAGGAGCCTCGTTATGAGGTAAAATTTCTGGACTATCCAGAGATTTCAAACTTTTGCTCCATTGTGGAACTGGTTTTGGGCCTTTTGCTCCTAGCTTCTCCCTAATCCCAAATTCTAGAGCACGCCTCCCCCACACCCCCATCCAGACCCTCTAATTTCTTTTCTGGGGCTGAGAGCACCAGCATTTTTCTCCCCTCTCTCTGTGGGCACTTGTGGGGAAGCAACATCCATCAGCACCCCTCCTGTTCCCAGCCACCCTCACCAGGGCGGGGCGGGTAGGAGCCAGACCCAGACGGGTAAGGAGGCTTGTTTTCTGCACAGCACTTGCAAAGTGCTGTGTGGAGGTTTCTTGTTGGCTGCGTGGCCATGCAGCTGCGCAGCTTAGAGGGAACAGTGGTATCATGTACAATTTGGCACACACTTTCAAAAGGAATCTGATCAATGGTAATCAGTTCAGAGAAAAATGGGACGGGTGGCTTTAAGACACCAGAAACTGAGCTATACACAGAGAAATGGCAGTCTCAATGTTACAACTGTTGGAAAGATCATAGGACTCTAAATAATCTGTTGACATCCTGTAACAAAAGACTAAAATAGTTGTAAGCAACCAATATTTGCTTATTTAAAATGTCAGAATTAGTACAATTATCTTTCCTAGCTGATTCAGAGGCTGGCAGATTCAAACATCAAAATGCAGTCAAACTTCGCTGAACACGTTCAAATAGACAGGTATGTTCTTCCACTGACCAGAGAGTTGGATTCTTGGAAGTCTGACTATAGTAGCATTGAATCATCAGCCGCACACAATTTATTGACAGGGGCCATTGGGATGTTGACAGAGAATTATTCCTGTATCCTCCCTTTCTGCCTGCTCTTTATGAAATAACTGATCACAGATTGATTTCTTATGCCTTTTTTCTCAAGAATGTGTTCATGGAGTTCTTGTTTTCTGACTCCTGATAGGATATAGATAGCTAGATGCTAATCTTTCATACACACTATCATGTATTACCTTGAATAAATCATTCTCTTGTTATTGCTTCAATAACTATTGTTCAGCTTGGATTCTTAATCTCAAGAATACTCAGATGTGTGCATTTTCTCACTCCCAAAGGCTTGATGTTCTAAACCAAAGCTTCCCAAACTAGGGTTGATTACCTCAAATTGGCTATAAGTGTTTTTTTTCTCTAGGTAATCACATGAACCCATTACTCAATCACAAAAGGGGCATTTAAATTAGACTTTCTGGTAAGCTGTAAAAAAAACATTTTCTGATAAGCGATTTTAGAGAATGAAAGAAAATGTCTGCTCTAAATGGGTTCTTTCCACTTTAGGATTTTATGATTTGAGCTGCTGAAATGGCAGCAAAAAGATCTGGAAAACCTTAATTCTACCACGTAGTAGTCGACCAGATATTTGCAGCCTAGGTCTGGTAACTTATTATGCTGCAGATGTAATTACTGGTACTTCTGCACAGTCAGTCCAAAACTAATACTTATCAGAAACAAAAGCAGGTGGAAAATATAGCAGGTGGGACAGCAGCCATACTATCATCTGCTGCACTGACAAAGCACTGCATGATGTGCTGATGGAAGGCTAAAACAGTTTGCATTAATATCGCCCCACTCCAAAAGTAGTTTGCAATGCTTCAAAGTTTGCTGGGTGGCAGAGGGCATGGCAGGGAGTCAAGGTTTGAAAGAAACAAGTGAAGGATGGCAAATATGCCCCCAGAAAATGCTTTCCCCTGATGCAGAAGAAAAGAGAACAGAAATATAACCTGTTTTCAAGCAATTTTCTGCACCGACTAGAGGGGTTGGGAGTGGGAGGCACTGTTCTTCAGTGGTTCTCCTCATACCTCTCTGGTCGGTCGCAGTCGGTGTTAGTAGGGGATCAGAGGTCGACCTCTAGGTCTCTCCCTTGTGGGGTGCCTCAGGGGTCGGTCCTCTCCCCCCTGCTATTTAATATCTACATGAAACCGCTAGGTGAGATCATCCAAGGGCATGGGGTGAGGTATCATCAATACGCCGATGATACCCAGTTATACATCTCCACCCCATGTCCAGCCAACGAAGCAGTGGAAGTGATGGGCCGGTGCCTGGAGGATGTTAGGGCCTGGATGAGTGTCAACAAGCTCAAACTCAACCCAGACAAGACGGAGTGGCTGTGGATCTTACCTCCCAAGGACAACTCCATCTGTCCATCCATTACCCTGGGGGAAGAATCACTGGCCCCCTCAGAGAAGGTTCGCAACTTGGGCGTCCTCCTCGATCCACAGCTGACATTAGAGAAACATCTTTCAGCTGTGGCGAGGGGGACGTTTGCCCAGGTTCACCTTGTGCACCAGTTGCGACCCTACTTGGACCGGGAGTAACTGCTCACAGTCACTCATGCCCTCATCACCTCGAGGCTTGACTACTGTAATGCTCTCTACATGGGGCTACCTTTGAAAAATGTTCGGAAACTTCAGATCGTGCAGAATGCAGCTGCGAGAGCAATCATGGGCTTTCCCAAATATGCCCATGTTACACCAACACTCCGCAGTCTGCATTGGTTGCCAATCAGTTTCCGGTCATAATTCAAAGTGTTGGTTATGACCTATAAAGCCCTTCATGGCACCGGACCAGATTACCTCAGGGACCGCCTTCTGCTGCATGAATCCCAGCGACCAGTTAGGTCCCACAGAGTGGATCTTCTCCAGGTCCCGTCAACTAAGCAATGTCGACTGGCGGGACCCAGGGGAAGAGCCTTCTCTGTGGCGGCCCCAACCCTCTGGAACCAACTCCCCCCCAGAGATTAGAACTGCCCCCACCCTCCTTGCCTTTCGTAAACAACTTAAAACCCACCTTTGCCGCCAGGCATGGGGGAATTGAGATCCTCTTTCCCACTCGTCATCTTCAGGCTGGTGTTTCTGTCCTTGTTCTAGGGCGAACACAATGAGACCTGAGCTGCCTTCCTTATATAAATACTGGTGGCTGGGTGTGGTTTCATGGCTCAGCAATTGCCTGCTGTGTAGAAACTTCCTGGTGAGTCAGTGGGGTAACACCTGGGGTCGTTGATGTAGCTGAGGTATGCTGATTAGTTAATGGTTGTGGATTAGGCATGATATCCTGAATAGTTGGAGCTTGCAGGACACTTCATTGTTTTGCAATGTGTGTTCTGAGTCTGGTTTCAGTTTAATATATATATATGTGATATTACTAGGCTAATTACTAGGCTAATTTTCAGGATTAAAACATATTCAAATCTCCATGATTTATTTCTCAAAGTAAAACTCTATGAATGCAATCTTCCCCAGATGTTTATTATATATCATTCTTAATATATGCCAGTATATGCACATTTATTTATTATTAGAGTTGGAAGGGATTTTGCAGGTCATCCAGTCCAACCCCCTGCTTGAGCAGGAGAACCTACACCTCCCCAGACAGATGGCAGTCCAATCTCTTTTTGAAAGTGGTGAGTGTTGGAGTGCTCACAACCTCTGCTGGCAAGCCGTTCCATTGGTTGATCACTCTCACTGTCATAAAGGTCATCCTTATTTCCAGGTTGGATCTTCCTTATTCCATCCATTGCTCCTATCTGGCCCTCTCATGCCCTAGAAAATAGTGTGACCCCTCCTCTCTGTGACAGCCCCTCAAGTATCTGAAGACTGCTATTATGCCCCCCCTGGACCTCCTTTTCCCTAGACTATCCATGCCCAGTTCCTGCAACCTTTCCTCGTATCTCTTTCAGTCCCTCCGTTGCTCTTTTCTGTACTTTCTCTAGAGTTTCAATGTCTTTTTTATAGTATGGTGACCAAACTTGAATGCAATACTCTAGATGTGGTCTAGGTAGGGCATTATAGAGTGGTATTAGTACCTCCCTAGTTTTGGAGTGTATCCCTCTGCTGATGCAGCTTAAGATTGTGTTGGCTTTTTTAGTCACTGTTGCACATTGCTGGCTCATATTTAGTTGGTTATCCACCAAGACCCAAGATCTCCCTCACAGTCACTACTGTTTAGTGTGGTTTCACTCAGTTAGTATGTGTGTCTTAGGTTTTTCTTACCTAGGTGTAGGATTTTGCTTTTCTCCACCCTGAACTTCATTTTGTTAGTTTGAGCCCACACTACTAGTCTGTCGAAATCCTTCTGTATTTTGAGCCTATCCTCTGGGGTATTGGCTACCCCTGCCAGCTTGGTATCATCTGCAAATTAGATTATTTCCCCCTCTATCCCCTAATCTATGTCATTAATGAATATATTGAAGAGTAGTGGGCCTAGGATTGAACCTTGTGGTACCCCGCTGCTTACTTCTTTCATGTGAATTTGGATCCATTGAGGACTACTCTTTGGGTGCAAGTGATCAGCCAATTGATAACCCATCTGGTTGTGTTGTAGTCTATCCCACTTTTTTTCCAATTTGTAGAGTAGTAAGTTGTGGTCCACTTTATCAAAAGCTTTACTGAAGTCCAAGAATACTAGATCCTGCATTTCGCTGGTCCATTGATTTGGTCACAGTGTTGAAAAATGATATGAGATTGGTTTGGTATGATTTGTTCCTGGCTGTTGGTTATTACCTGTTTGTTTCCAAGTGGTGGCAAAGCTGCTTTTTGATTATTTTTTCTAGTATTTTTCCAGGAATTGATGTCAGACTGATTGGTCTGTAGTTGCCTGGGTCTGGTTTTCCCCCCAGATGGGGACTATGTTGGCTTGTTCCAATCTTCCGGTAGTTCTCCTGTGATCCATGATTTTTGGAAGATGTGGAGCAGTGGTTCTATTATTATAGTGGTTCTATATTATTGTATATAAATTTGATTGATTTCACTAGGAAAGATAATTATAATTTATTGACATTTTAAAATAAATGAATATAAGGCATTTAACAACTATTTTAATCTTCTAGTTACAGGTAGTAAATTGATTTATTTAGAATCATTTAATCTCCCTAGCAGTTGCTACATTTAAACTTGTTCCACATGAACTGATTCATCCTAGAATTCTAGGGTTCATAAATGAAACTAAGAATGGGTTTAGGTTTTCCTTCAGAAGGCCAGAATCAATTATACTAAAACTTGATGGCAGATGGTAACTGAAAACAACAACAACCAAGGATATTCTCTAAGCCTTAGGGTCCTTATGGCCATAAATAAAATTGATTGAATTGATCTAGACACTGTTAGGCACTTTTAGGAGGCATTGATTTAGAGGGAAAGTTAGATTTTCCAGTTAAATCAATAGGACTTCAAAGTGCCTAAGGCCAGCTAGGTTGTACAGTACTCCAATATAGCAAGCAATCTGTTTCTGTCACCACTTGCAAAGCTTTTATTTCATCCATAGCTGCTAAATAATCATTGCTTTAGCAAGAAAGCAAGCACTGTTAAGTTCTACACCAAAAATGCTTATTTGCAAAAATAAAATTAGAGCTAATTCCTAAAGATAATCAATACTATATGTTAAGCAGTAGCCAACCACATTTTGCTTCCTGAAGGAACGATATTTTTTTTAAAAAAATTGAATGTTGTTGATTCCTTTTATGGGAAGCCTCCTCCTCCTCCCCCCTCCTCCTAGAAGAATGAAATATTTTGAGAAATATTTAAAAAGGCAGGATATTATATTTCCCCAAAGAGAGAAATAGAGAAACATGTTCTTAAGGGAGGCAAAAACCAACCCCAGTCTTCCTGCCCCCAAGCAGAAACTGAAGAGGCCAACTTTTAGAAATGCAGATATGGTGATCCATCCAAGACAGGATATTTTAAAACTCCTTGGCAGAATGGTCGTATTAGAAAGCAGCCCCTCAGCCAAAACCCAATACAGGACAAAAGCCGTTAGCCACAATAGGAATTGCCCAACACCTTTTCGGAACACAAGCCCCTGCATTGCACCACCTCCAGGAATAGTCCAAACGTCAAAGTCGTAGAAACCTATAAAGAACTGTCCACCCATTCAACTGCCCAGAATCACATGTGGTTGGTGGTTCTGCTGCATCAATAAACCTTTCTTTCCAATCAGCCTCCATTTTCCCAGGGTCTTTGTCCAGGCTTGGAGCTGAACCAGATGGATTTTCCTTCCAGCAGATTCAGCCAGGTTTTTGAAAAGATTTTCCATAATTAAGATATCTTTGAAAGTGGTGGTTATATTGTATATTATGTAGTTACCTATGCAATAGTTACTTATTGTTTTAGATTGCATTGTTCTCCACCCAAGGTGAATGATAAGGTCCTTGTTCTGGTACAGAACTTAATGGTACAGATATTCTTCAAACTCTTGGTTTATAATGCTCCTCTGGCTTGTAAAATTTTAAAGGCAGAAACATTCCAAAGAATTATGAAAAAGAAATTGCCTTATCTATAAAAATAGTTTTACTGTTTTGAGACTTTTTAATCACAGTTAAAATATTATTTTGTATTCCAGGATGAAATAATAAAGAATCAACTGACAATCTCCACTCTTCCCGACCATAGCTTTGCTCATAACATAGTGCATATTGCTTCTCAAAATGAAACAGCATCAGTCCCTTTGATAAAAGTGTTATAACATTACATTGCTGAAAAACAAGGTCATAATATTAGCACAGACAAGCAGATGAACCGAAGTAAAGATTAAAGCTATTGCTCAAATAGCAGAAAGGAAGGTTTAGTCAACCACACAGTTACAGTTGCATAATGAAAGATATATATTATTAGTATCTTATTTTAAAGTAGGAAGGAAAAATATCGTATAAATTAGACAACAAATTCAACATAGAACTGAATGATATACACACTCAAAACAACAGTTCACCAACCTCTATTAAAATTGTTGAACTTGGTTTGAATAACTCTTACCATCACCAATGCAGGTCACCTCATTGCTGAAGCTAAAACCTAGTTAAGCCAAAACCTAGGATTTAATTGAGGCACACTGATAAGTGGGTTGGAACCATGAATGGAAATCCATTTGCCTCTGCCAGCAAATGTTGGCATCTTTCCTATGAAGTTGGCAAAAATGGCATTTTCCATATTGTCAGATATGCCAAATAACATTATTATTATTATTATTATTATTATTATTATTATTATTATTATTATTATTATTAATTAGATTTGTATGCCGCCCCTCTCCGTAGACTTGGGGCGGCTCACAGCAATAGTAAAAACAATATACAATAACAAATCTAATAACTAAAATATCTAAAAAGCCCCTTATTTAAAAGCAAGACGTACACACAAACATACCATGCATTAACTATATAGGCCAGGGGAGATGTCTCAATTCCCCATGCCTGATGGCAGAGGTGGGTTTTAAGGAGTTTACGAAAGGCAAGGAGGGTGGGGACAATCCTAATCTCCAGAGGGAGCTGGTTCCAGAGAAGGCTCTTCCCCTTGGTCTCAACAGATGACATTGTTTAGTCGATGGGACCCAGAGAAGGTCAACTGTGTGGGACCTAACTGGTTGCTGGGATTCGTGCGGCAGAAGGCGGTCTCGTATATATTCTGGCACAATGCTGTGTTCTGCCTGACTGGCTCAGGCAATGCATAATAGTCCAAGGAAAAGAAATCAAACACACAGGTGCTCTGCTAATCAGCAAACTTGTATTAAATAAACAAAAAAGGGTTACTCAAAAAAGTTCTTAGTGTCCAAAAACAATGATAGTGAAAGGCTTACTTCATCCGCATACAAAAACACAGGAAAAAACAAACAAAGACAACCTGGAATGAGCAAAGACGTTTCAGGAGTCCTTTTGAATCTTTGAAGCGAACAGCGAGTCCCAGAGTTTTCACCTCCCACTTGTCTGAAAAAGCTGGGTTGAAAACTCCAACGGCACGGAACAGAAACTTCAGAGCAGGAACCATAAAATAACACAGATAAACAGCCACAGTTCCCTTTTATCCCTTTAGCCCTCATTAAGGGAACCACACCCAGCCCTCAGTATAAGAACCACACCCAGCCCAGATGCTACTATGATGACTTGTAATACTCCTTCAGTCGATCCCTTCTCTGCATAGCTCTTCTGCTACGCAGATCAATATATGCAGAAGAATCCAGAGATGAAAGACTGTCTGAGGGATTGTATGCCAAATCCCCTGGACTGTCTGCTGAATCCTGCGTACCAGTGGCCTCGTCCTCCTGGCTGTCTGCCACGTCTTCCTGGCTGTCTGCCACATCTTCCTGGCTGTTAGCCAAGCTTTCACATTCACTTTGTGCTGTGTCTCTCCCATCTGTGGGAGCAACGGCTGGCCCAGGCCCAAACACAACAAATGCCATGAAGGGCTTTATAGGTCATAACCAACATTTTGAATTGTGACCAGAAACTGATCGGCAACCAATGCAGACTGCGGAGTTTTGGTGTAACATGGGCATACCTAGGGAGGCCCATGATTGCTCTCGCAGCTGCATTCTGCACGATCTGAAGTTTCCGAACACTTTACAAAGGTAGCCCCATGTAGAGAGTGTTACAGTAGTCGAAGCTCAAGGTGATGAGGGCATGAGTGACTGTGAGCAGTGACTCCCGGTCCAGGTAGGGCCGCAACTGGTGCATCAGGCGAACCTGGGCAAACGTCCCCCTCACCACAGCTGAAAGATGGTTCTCTAATGTAAGCTGTGGATTGAGGAGGATGTCCAAGTTGCGGACCCTCTCTGAGGGGTCAGTAATCCCCCCCCAGGGTAATGGACGGACAGATGGAATTGTCCTTGTTTAGATGGGAACATCCAAAACTAAATTAGAGTCCAAGGCAATGTATTCCTCAAAGGTCTAATTTATTAACAGAACCATATTGGCACATCTGGGAGAAACCCAAATCTGGAGTCCCGGGGTTTCTTCACCCAGTTGTAAATTCAAGCCTTTTCTCCCACACTCCCAAGTCCATCAGGTTGACCAATCTTCATCTGCCAACTTGGCAGAGACGCCATCGCCTTCCGTGCAGATGTAGCAGGGCAAAGACAACAGATGACCTTGATAATCTAGAAAGAATTTTACTTGCAATTACCCCTCCCAGATTCCCACAGCAAAAATTCATTTTAAAATAGCATAAAATCGCTTTGGCCTGACACCTATGTAGTTAAAAATTGGGAAGGACTGAACTAGAACTATGCAGAAAAGCAGAGACTCTTGATCTGAATTGGCTGTATGAAACACTTATTATGGAATAAGATTTAGCTTCATGCTATACATTGTTATTGTAGGTATGAATGTAGTAATGAGGAATTTTGCTGTGCCAATTCTTACCCCTTTTCTCCTTTGACACCAAAGCAGTAAAAGAGGAGGAAGAGGAGGGAGGAGGAGAAGGAAGAAGAAGGAGAGAAGGAGAAGGTGAATTCTTATCCGAGGTTTGACTTCCTGGAGGTAGACAGCACATCTGTGGTATAAATATGGTTGAGCACAAGATGAACAGTAACAGAATTACTACTAAAAAAAAACTCAGCAAGAATGCTGGCTGTCACAGTTCAGTCTTTTCTACCTATTCAGTAATGATCATTGAATGGAAAAATGCAACTGAAGAATACAAGGCTGCTCAAAAATAACAGAGGTAATTCAAATGTATAAGTAATTGTACTGTATGATTAAAAAGAAGTGGGGGGGGGGACATAGCACAAAATTTGAAGGGAATCCAATATAGTTTGTCCAGGAAATTCTTGAGCTATCTGAGGGGAAGAAGAAAGAGGGGAAGAAGAAAGAATGGGATAATTAGTTCTGATACTAACTATCAAGGAAGACTTAATCAAGGAAGAATTGAAAGTGAAGCCTCTGAGTAAAGAAGACTATGTAATGCTGGAATTACTGATGTTAAAGGAATATTAATTTGAATATAATAAATGCCTACCTGGGACTTCAAGCAAGTAGATTTTAATAAATGAGCACGGGTAGTTAGACTGAGTGGGCACTGGCGTAAGAAGTGCCCACTTCTTACTGGCATAAGAAGTGCCCAATGTAAAAAATACCAACACAAACCCTCCTTGCAACAACATTCTAAGAATGAAAATCATTTGCATGGGCAGGAAGTAGAACCATAGAAAATGTGGCCTAGAGCAGGGGTCTCCAATCTTGGCAACTTTAAGACTTGTGGCTGAGGAATTCTGGGAGTTGAAGTCAACAAGTCTTAAATAATAATAATTTAATAATAATAATAATTTATTAGATTTGTATGCCGCCCCTCTCCGAAGACTCGGGGCAGCTCACAACAATGATAAAAACAGTATTATACAGGCACAAATCTAATATTAAAAAAAAAACTAAAAACAATATCATAATTAAAAACCAAACAGCACATACATACCAAACATAAATTATAATAAGCCTGGGGGAAAGGTGTCTCAAATCCCCCATGCCTGGCGGTATAGGTGGGTCTTAAGTAGTTTAGAGAAGAAAAGGAGGGTGGGAGCAGTTCTAATCTCCGGGGGGAGTTGATTCCAGATGGCCGGGGCTGCCACCAGTGTTCCCTCTAATTTTTTTTTGGGGTGGGCGGAAAAGTATAGTGTCTGAGCGGCAGTCCCTTTGGGACTGGGTGGCACAGAAATAATAAATAAATAAATAAATAAATAAATAAAAACCAAACAAACAAACAAACAAACAAACAAACAAATAAATAAACAAACAAACAAATAAAAACCCACCCTGTTTTGCCTCAGAGAATTTCAAAATAAAATACTGTACTGTGTGTCTATAACAGTGAGCTCATAATAGGGCAACTCTATCAATATCAAAATGCCACTTAAATAGTTGAGCTAGTTTCAAACTAGATTTTGATTTACTTTCTCTCTTCCTTACTCCCATTCTTTTTCTTTCTCTTTTCCTTCCTCTCTTTTTTCTATCTGTTTCTCTCTCTTCCTCTCTCTCTCCTTCCCTCTCACTCTTTCCCTCTCAGTTTCTGGGCAGGTTTGGAAAACTCTGAGTTGATGATGATTTTTAAGTGAGCGATTGCTCACTGCTCAGCTTAGAGGGAACTATGGCTGCCACAGAGAAGGCTCTTCCCCTGGGGCCCGCCAGATGACATTGTTTAGTCGACGGGACCCGGAGAAGGCCAACTCTGTGGGACCTTATCGGCCGCTTGGATTCGTGCGGTAGCAGGCGGTTCCAGAGGTATTCTGGTCCAATGCCATGTAGGGCTTTAAAGGTCATGACCAACACTTTGAATTGTGATTGGAAACTGATCGGCAGCCAATGCAGGCCACGGAGTGTTGTAGATACGTGGGCGAATCTGGGAAGCCCCACGATGGCTCTCGCGGCTGCGTTCTGCACGATCCGGAGTTTCCGAACACTTTTCAAAGGTAGCCCCATGTAGAGAGCATTGCAGTTCAAAGGTAGCCCCATGTAGAGAGCGTTGCAGTAAAGTTGCCAAGGTTGGGTACCCCAGACCTAGAGGTACCCCATCTCCTTCAGCTAGCCCTGACTCAGAGCATTGATAAGAAGTATCCTATGCCAGGAGAAGTTAATAGGAAAAAGGAAAGAAGCCAATCTAGGTAAGCGCTGCTTTGAAAAAAAGAGCACAAAAGCAAACAATTCCAGTTAAAGGGAGGAGAAGAGCAGAAATAGCCAATAGCAAAGAACATAATGAAATTCTGGCAACTAAAAATGATATTATACATATAATGGGAGTCTTTAGCTTATGATCATTTGTTCAAAGATCATTCAAGAATTATGACAGTGCTGAACAAATGAGGGCACTGCATGCCAAAACAACTAGACACAAGGACAGCTTTTATTTTTTCACTACATGCCATCACTCTGCTAAACAGCTAATTCCCACAACTCTACCAAACTACTAAGTTGGGCTGTATTACTATTATCTTTCTCATCTTTCCTATTATCTATTTCCTTCTCTTCTTATGACTATAACTTTGTTGCATGTAGTTTACAAGCTATATTAATTGTTTTATTTAGTATCTTACTATAACTTATGTTGATTGCTTATTTGGTATCCTATCCTGACTGTTGTGTCCTATGATGAATGTATTTTATGATTATGATCATGATTTATCACTTGTTGCTTGTATATACACTGAGAGCTTATGCAGAGACAAATTGTCCAATCACACTTGGCCAATAAAGAAAATTTATGACTGGTCCACAAGTTCCTTCTGTCATAGTATTCCAACAATTATAGGATTGTGATGTACAATATTTCTTGTCGACTTCTCACAATCAAAGGCGAAGCTTGTACGAAATTGGAAATTGCAATAATGTGAAGTCCTTGTTAATGAGCCACATGAGCTTTACTTAATAACAGCAGCCAGGACTTCTGGGATTGCCACCAGTAAGCAGTATGTCCCAATGGTACTACGTTTTGCAACCACATCATTTAGTGTTCTGTCTGGGTCACTCCGGAAGTTATGACCAACCCAAAAAGATAAGCCAGACACACTGGTAAAATTCAAATACAGTATTATAATGTTCAAGAGAAACAAAGCTAACAGAAAATGTCCTTACAAAGCAGGAAAACACTGGAACTCCAAATATATACACGAAGGCAATTGTCCATGCATCAATATAGGATTCTTGCTGCCAGGACGAGGCTGTAGATAACAGACATACACCTCCCACAGTTCTTCAAGACTGCTGGGCCATGAGCCAGGAACAGAAACGCCGAGAAAACAATGCAGGTTACAGCAACTCCAAACTGATAACACTCCACATGGCTTCAAGAGCTTGCCTGCCTTATAAACCCTTCCCTGCTAATAAGGACCACACCCAAGCCCTGGTGTTCCTTATTCAATGCTGATAATATTTCCTCAATTGATCCTTCCTTTGATCTAAACGTCTCTGTCGCATGTCAATGACAGCTTGTGCTTCGTCACCTAATGACTCCAAAGACTCCAAGCTACTGGCTGGGGAGAGCCCCTCCCAGGGCTCCCATGCTGTTCTTCCTCGTCACATTCCTGACTGGACTCTCCCCTGTCCGACTGCTCAGCCCCCTCCTCTTCACTGTCAGCCTCCTCCGGGCATGGAGCCAGCAGAGACGCAGCTGGTCTTTGATCTGCCTCAGGCTGAACCACATCATTTAGCGACAGAAATTCATGTTCCAGTTTCTTTCACAAACTGAGGATTAGTTGTAAGAGGTTGAAAAAAACAAAGATCACAACAGCAAAGTGTTCTATGCATGGCCTCTCAGAGCGAATCCACTGACCCAAAAGTCCACAATTTCATGGTAAAATCACATTTTTTATTGATAAAAGCAACACACAGCGAAAAGCAGATTGAATGGCAAGAAAAAGGGAGTGATTTTCCTCTCCAAAGTGAAACATCAACAAAGTCTGGGAAAAGCGCCAACTTGGCCTAATAGCATTCATTAGATAACAGTCTATTTATCATTCAAGAGAATAAACCAGCTCACGGGAATTTCTGTCAAGCATTATCCAGCAAAGAATGTCTTTTATTGAGACAGGGATTATGTTTTTGAAGCCTTGTTCAAGCACCCCCTGCACTCTAACACCTCTTCCATGAACAACGTTGAAACCCCACACCCGATTACCAAAAATCCTTTGCTTTTACACTGCCTGGAAGTGACATCACACCCCAAAGAGGTAAAGCTGTAAGCTTATTTCCTTTTACTATGCAAGTCCTTTTGCCTTCTCAGAAATCTATATCTAGCATCTAACCACGGATTATCCACTCTAATGTCTTCCTCATCCTCTGACAGGGACCACTCCCCCATTGATATAACAGCCTCCTCTAGTGGTTCCTCGGGTTCACTCAGGTCACTTTCCCCCTCACTCTCACTCTCTGCATCAGCTGGCAACCCCACTGGCCCAGGGCATCCAGAAGGGCCTGGCTCATCATCCTCAGAATCTGACATGACCAACGGTGGACAAGGAGCACTCACAACACAAAGTACTTATTTGACCCCTATGACAATCATTAAGTGTTGTACCACATGATTCTTGACAAATGTATATTTTATTTTATGTATGCTGAGAGCATATGCACCAAGACAAATTCCTTGTGTATCCAATCACACTTGGCCAATAAAAATTCTATTCTATTCTATTCTATTCTATTCTATTCTACATACAGGTCCCCAGAATTCTAGAGACAGAGTGAGGAAAAATTAAAACCTCAGAATAAACTAAAGTTAATAAAGGATTGTTAGAATTCTTCAGATAGATTTAAAATGAAAGGAAAATAAAAGGAATAATGTGTGAGATAAAAATAGGCAGGGAATACATACTGACCTTGCATGAATTCAAATAATTAAGTAAAGAGTATGAATCTTATGATTGATGATAATCTTATGGATTATCTTATGAATTGTGTGAATATTTTGACAAAGATTATAGAAAATGATGCTGTCAAAACCCTGATCCATTGTCTTCTAGAGAAATCCTGGAAAGAATCAGACTAGAATAGGAGTGTCAAACGTATGTCATCATGGCAGCGTCATGTGATGTATCAGGACATCTTTGCTAAACCGGGCATGGCCATGGCCAAATCTAGCTCATGGGCCAAAGTATATACTGTGCTTTTTACAGAAAGAGAGAGAGGGAGAGAGGAAAAGTTCATTCAGATTTACAAATCACATGACATCAATATTTGGAAAATTCAAGAACAATTTGATACCAATAGCATTGCTATCTGACTGATATAATTACCAGTCAAGCTTTGAAAACAATGTGGTTTCCAGATATCAATATGGATTGTTAATTATATTTGATTTTTCTGATACAGGATGTTGATTTACAAATAAATTCTGGGAATGCTATAATTTGTCTTCTGCAAATCAGTTGACAAAATATCCCATGACATTCTGTTTAGGAAATTAGTTAAGAATGGGCTGAATAGCATCTATTAGGAGGATCCCAGCTGGCTTAGAAATTACACTTAAAGAGTGTTCATCCATCTGGAAAGAGATATTAGGTATATTCTTTGAAAAACGTAATGCGGTTTGCAAGTGAAAGCATAAAAATATACCTATATGCAGGCAGAACACTCATCTTCAAAATAAAAGTTCCTTTCTAAAAGTTTCCCAAGCTTGGTGCTCTGCAGTGAAGGGCTGCAATTTTTTTTAGTTACCATACTGGGGGTGTGGCTTATTTTGTGGGTGTGGCTTGCTGACTATGTGACCAGGTGGCAGTGGCTTGATAATCATGTGACCAGTGTGTGGCTTAAAGGTCATGTGACCAATTTGACGTCATTCATGTCTAGGGTTTGGGTTAGGGTTCTGCTCACCTCAAAGAGATACTATGTCAGCGTTCTAAATAGCATCTGAGAAATAAACCAAGTCCCAATCCAATTCTCTCAATCAGAGCTTGATTTATTAACAGAACCATGTTAGCTACGCTATTGTCATTACGATTCTGAGTCCTTCCCAGAATCCCACCTAGGTTAAGGTTCATCTTACATCCCCCACACCCACAAATTTATCACGAGAGCCAGTCTGTGTGCAGGGGCTTATCAACTTCCTCTTCTCTTCCGTTGAGGCAGAACAAATGGTGGCCTTGGCTTGGAGAAAGGAATCTTTGGTTGTGTCTAGTAACTTTCCCCTCTGACTACTCACTACCCCTCCCATCCCCCTTTGTGTTGTGTCAGGCTGAACTCTCTAACTCCACATGAAGACTTCGGCCTGACATACATCTATTTACTATTACTATTACTGAATATCCAAATTATACTAGTTAATTCTATGTTTATATGCCATATATGTACATACATATTACACACAGGCACACAAAAATATACATTATCTACTATATAAACTGTGTATGTACACACACACACACACACACACACACACACACACAAAGCTCTTCTAAAATTATACACATTCAACCTCATTTACTGCAATAGGAAAAACAAACCCAGAGCCCAAAAGGGAAAAAGAGAAGAAAAAATTCTACTGGTTCCACGTACTTGACCAAAATTTTTCTACCAGTTCTGCATATCTAATTGTACCCATAGGAGCCCATCACTGATGCTCTTGTGTCTGCTAAGCTATCATTTTCAATAGTATTCTCAAAAGCACAGTGGTTGTAACATATACCTACTAGGCAGAAGGCCACTGGTTCAAAAGCTGGTAAAAATATTTTCTTTTTTTAATTATTATTTTCTTTCCGCTAACTATCCACTTGTTTTTTTTAAAGAACCAAGCCTTATATATCTGCAGTCACGTAAGGTAGTTTAACTTCATCTCTCAACAGCCCCATTTAAAAAAAAAAAAAGGACCGCAAAGGACTTTCCACTGCATTGATCTGAAGCTGGTTAGAAAAAAAGAAAAGAAAAGGTCTGATGATTCGGTGTTGTTCCAGTGGATTATTTAACAATAAAAACAACAACAAAAAGTCTAGAAGAAAAGTAGATACCTCAGGGAAAGGGGATTAATAAAATTAATCCTCTTTTCCTGAGAGGATTTAGTAATTTTAAAAAAATCTATTGGGATCCTCTACATATCAGGCATTCGTTATAACTACCATACTGCTTAAACTCCATTAGTAATGGTATCTGCAGCAGAGATTAGAGAGCTGCAAGATAATAACCAGACCTGGGCAAGGTGTTCTTGCCAATGTCATTGTTGAGTTCTGGGACTGAAGAGGCTTGAGACAAGCTTAGAACAAACAGTTCTTTATTGTAGCTATGTACAAGATCTAGCAAGGAGTCAGACTGACAGCTTCCCCTTTTATAGGGAGCTGTCAGATGGCTCAACGAGTCAACAGTCTCAATTTTAATAATAATAATAATAATAATAATAATAATAATAATAATAATTAATAATAATAATAATTTATTAGATTTGTATGCCGCCCCTCTCCGAAGACTCGGGGCGGCTCACAACAATAATAAAAACAATATTATAATAGAACAAATCTAATATTAAAAAACATATAATTTTCCCGCTTGAACAGCGGACTTTGGAATAAGCTATGCCGTCTTAATATTTAATAGTCATAGTAGTCAATCAAAATGCAAAGGTTTGTCCAGAAGAAAGTAATGTGGGCTCAGGGCAGTAATGGGCTCCTAAGGGTACAGTAAGGTACGCAGAACCAGTAGAAAAATTTTTCTTTTTTTTTTTCTTTTTTTCACTTATAGGCTCTGGGTATGATTTTCCTATCACAGTAAATTAGGCTGGATGTGTATAATTTTAGAAGAGCTGGGTGCATACGTGTGTGTACATACACTTTATATAGTAGATAATATATATTTTTGTGTGTCTATGTGTAATAGAGGAGAGGGGTGGCATACAAATCCAATAGATAGATAGATAGATAGATAGATAGATAGATAGATAGATAGATAGATAGATAGATAGATAGATAGATAGATAGATAGATAGATAGATAGATAGATACATGGCATACATACATAGAATTAAATAGTATATTTTGGATGTTCAGTAATAGTAAGGGAAATTGTATCTCTTTGAGACGAGAAGAGGCCAGGCACCCTAACCCTAACCTAAACCCTTGATGTGAATGATGTCAACTTGGCTACCTTTAAGCCAGTCACATGACTTCTAAGCCATCCCCAGTCATATGGTCATCAAGCCACTCCCACCTGGTCACATGGTCAGCAAGCCACACACACACAAAATCAGCCATGCCCACATTCTGGTAGCAAAAATATTTGCAGCCCTTCACTGGTTCAGGGCAATAGCACTAGAACTTAGACCAGGGATGTCAAACTCAATTTCATTGAGGACCACATCAAGGTTGTGTTTGACCTCAGGGGGGCAGGGGGGGTATGGCGGAGGGGCAGCTCGATGTCACTCGTACTAGGGTGCCTGTGGTGACCCAAGCGCTCTGCCAGTGAAAGTGGCTCCTGAGCTCTGTTTCTATTGGCAAAGGCACTGTAGGCCAATCCTTTGCTGTTTCCAGGGCAGGCTCATAGGCCAGATCTAAGGACCCCACCAAATGGATCTGGTGAGTTTGACACCTCTGACTAAGATTTATATACTCCTTCACAGTGCTTTACAACCATCTTTAAGCAGTTTATAGAGTCAGCATATTGGCCTTCCGTCCCCTGTCCTATTGCTCTCCTATATCTCCTATACCTTTCCTCTATTCCTGTATCTCTTCTTCTATTCTTTCATTGATATATTCTATTCCTATATCTTCTTTTCTATTATTTCTTAGATATATTTTACTATGAGTATCTCCTCTATAACCTTCATCATGTATTTTACTATGTGTATATTGCTATATACCCACTAAAACCCTCATTGTGTATTGGACAAAATAAATAAATAAATAACTAAACAAATAAACAAACAAACAAACAATAAATAAATAAATAAATAAATAAAATACCTCAGAAGGATAGAAGACTGAGTCAACCTTGAGCTGATGAGACTCAGAATGCCAAACTGCAGGCAACTGGCAATTGGAAGAAGTAGCCTACAGTGCATCATTCTAACCGCTGCACCACCATAGCAAGTAGAGGATAACTTCCTGTACTCCATTCATCCAGAAATATTCGGTGACATGTCCTATGATGGGCCTACCTGATAAGATGGGATATGCCCAGAATCTCAAAAACACAAGACACAAGTAAGTATCATCATAAAGGAAAAGAACCCAGAGCCTAGGTGTGTCATGACAGGAATTGTACCACACTTTGTGGTTCAGATTTCCCTACTTCAGCAGCAAACATTGGCCTTTGCAAGACATTGAAGCTCTATCTTGTCCCACAGGCATTTAGGTTAGGTGGACAGATGAACTAAATGTGTATTTTCTATGAATGGGATTATTGTTTATCCTTGGGGATCAGGGGATGACATATTGGGGTGTGTGTGTGTGTGCGTGCATGTGGTTTTAATCCTTGTGAGATGCCCAGATTCTCTTATGTGACATAGGCATTTTTATAAATTATACCCAAACACAGACACTCACAAGCACACAGAATGGGATTCATTCTGCCTTATGAGTCCCAGAGACTGGTTAGTGTTGTGGTTGGTTCTAGGCCAGCTCCTGCAATGGGGAATTTGGATGTTGGTTTAGGAGAATCCTCAGGTTCCCAGAGACTTGTCTTATTGCCAGCATCTTCTGATAGTGAAGATTCATTGCCAAGGTCAAATGCTGGGGGAGTGGAATCTGACGGAGAGGTGGATGCAGCCAGCCCATTAGGTAATGACCCCATTAGTGAGACCTCAGACTAGGAGGAGGATCGGTTGATAGATGCCCATATGCGCAGGCTCATAGCTAGAAGGGACCAACTGTGCAGGTATCATAGAAGATAAGGGAGAACACCTGTGGCTGAGGCAATTAGGTTAATTGGGTTGCTGATAAATTACAGGCATTGCTGAGTGCGAATGTAGGTGTTTATCCATTTGGAGAAAGACCATTGTTTTGGTTTGAACTGTTCCAGGACTTGCACAGATTTTTTTGGATATTTCACAGAAGTACATCTTGTGGACTCATTGAAGGGTGTGTGTGGCTGTGATGCTTTCACAGCTGCCTTTATCTGCTCTGTTTGTTTTTGCCTCTCGCAGCATTCCAGGACTGTTAACTGTGTGAGAGTAATTTGGTTCTGTTTAAAGTGCGTGCGTACAGCACTCTTTTTGGATAAACTGATTTTCTTTTTACTCTGAGATGGTGTGTGTGTTTGAATTTACATTCCTAACTCATTAGGGGGGCTCTTAGTGAAGGGCCCGGCATAACAGGTTAGGTCCCACAGAGTTGGCCTTCTCCAGGTCCCGTCAACTAGACAATGTCATTTGGCATTGGGGAACCTCTTAGGAATCTGGATAGGTCAACCATGGATAATCTAAGGGTAAAGTGTTAGGCATTTGAGGATGACATTATGGAGTCCGATAATGAGTTCCGTGCTTCGACAACTCGGTTACTGAAGTCATATTTTTTACAGTCAAGTTTTGAGCGGTTAATATTAAGTTTAAATCTGTTGTGTGCTCTTGTGTTGTTGTGGACATGGACATGTTTATAGCCTGCTCAAGGTCAATGGCTTTGATGGACCAGATGTGGAAGCCCAACTGGCCAGCGCACCCACCTGACATCTTGGGACATGGGGATTGGATGGTTTGCCCATGGGGGTTATTAGGGAGGGTTTTGGATTCTTTGTAAATGCATTCATGGGCCTTTTGCCTCGGAACATGCTTTCCTTTTATCACTATCAGTTCTTATCTAGTAAAAGTACTCATCTCTATCAACATGGAATTGAGGTTTTTCTTTCCTGGACTTTGAATGGAAGTGGGCCTGATAGAGAGAGACACAGAGAGAGAGAGACTGAGAGAGACAGAGGGGCGGGGGGAGAAAATAAAATTTGTGTGCTTCTTTCTTTGAAGTAGGGTTTTTGATTAGGTTGGAAAGGTTAGGGAAGCGGTTGAAAGAACATTGATATTTTGGCCTTTCATCCATGAATACATATGAACACACAGCAGCTTGATTTATTTCCTGTTGTGCATAACATTTCAGCTTTCAAAAATGCTGCTATTAGACAAAATTCTTAAAATTAAGTACTCACTGCATTTCCCTTTGACCTTTGAAATAATACATGATCCATTTGTGAATCTCAACAGCAGCAAAACCTAATTAGAATATTAAGATAGTATTGCAATTGGTATTGTAGCTTTAAATACTGCTCTATTTTTAAAACATGACAAAATATGAATGAGATGAATTTCAGTGAAAGATGCAGCAAAATTTGGACTCGAAAGTACAACAAGTATGGGATTAATGCTTTGAATGGGATATTGGTTGTGTTATTCCCAGTTGTTATGTAAACTTCTACATAAAATAGAAATGTCATATTTATTGGAGCTTAAAGTTTTGTTGTTATTTTAAAAGTACACAGAAAAATATAATTGCTGCCACTGAAGTTGGAATTTATTTTGCAATTTTCACCCCCTGATAAGCATTAACTTTTTTCACTTTGACACAGCACACTTGTAAATTGTCATTGTGAGTGAATTTCAAAAGAGCAATGTTTTAATCAATGGCTTTAAATCTGCCCTTAGAGTAGAGTTCAGCGAAATATTTCATAGTTCTTTAGACCAGTCATGCTGACTTTTTCTCAGAGTTATGGAACAGCCTGCAGGCTAGTCTTGAATACTGACAGTAATTTCAGTGTCTCAAAATGTGCTGCTTTTGAAGGCATCAGGCACTGAATTTTATTCTATTGTCATTGATTCTGGCTAGAGTGTTGATGCCATCAAGTCAAATTGCCCTGCTCTATATTGTTCCATTGTTTAATATATTTTATTTATTTCATTTTATTCTTGTATTTTGGGGAATAGGGAGGAGAGGGAGGACACTGTGAAATCCTTGAAATTTACCAAGGGTTTTTGTCCGGAGTTTTTGAAAGGCAAGAAATTGACTTGGAAAGAATCACATTATTATAAAGGTTCTGCTGTGAAAGCAGCATTTTACTATAGTGTTAAAAACATTTACTCATCCTGTAAAAAGGAACAATCAAACCATATTATGGTAGATGTCATTTGATCTTCACCTTAACCTGTTCTGTACTGGAAGGTCATTCTCTGTTGCTTCTCTGCCTCCACATACCTGTAGTACATTAAGAGCAAATGAGCCATAATACTAAGTACAAACACTAAAGCTACATTATCCCCATCCACCAAATTGTTCAGTTAAAGTACAAGCTGCATAACTACCACATAACACTGCAAAATTTTAGGGAGGCTCTCCATTTTTTTAATTTCTTTTTATTGTTTTCTTAAATACATATATCACATGTTGTTTGTTCACAGATCTTGTCCAACCTTTTTACCTGTTACAATCATTCTTAGTTAAGTTGGGTCTTATAGGTAACACTATCTTAATACTATGCAATAAAGAACAGAATAAGAATATTCAAAAGTCATTTGTTGTTTATAATTTGTACTGCAATTTTGTATCCTATTATACAAAAAATTTCTTCTGAATCCATTCATGCCAATTACACCACATATTTTTAGATTCGTTAATTCTATTTCCCTTGAGTAGATTTGTCATCTCATCCATTTCTGCACATGAGTATATCTTATATACTCTGTTTATTTCTCCATGTTTGCGCTATCGCAATCCTAGTAGCTGTGTTTATATGTGTCAGTAAGAATAGTGTTTGCTTTGAGTATGATCTTTTCCAAATTCCAAGAAGCATGCCCTCGGGTGAGTACTCTATTTCTTCTTTTGTTATTTCCTTGAGCCAGTTGTGGATAGTTTTCCAAATTTTTTGAATTTTAAAGAAGGACCACCACATATGGAAAAAAGTGCCTTTTTCTTTTTTACATTTCCAGCATAAATTTTGTAGTGCTGGGTAAATCTTGGCTAATCTCGCCAGGGGTAAGTACCATCTGTATAGGAGCTTATAATAGTTTTCTTTACAGTATATGCATTTAGCTTCTTCCTCCCCCAAGGCCACTCACCATTTCACTCCTCCCCTCAACTCAGTGCCAGATTCTACCATATCAAAAAGGATTAAAGCTGAAATAACCAAAGATCACCTCTTTGGGACTATCCATGCTAATTACTCACAACATTGCTTCCAAAATCTGTGCAAGTACAACAGGAAGATGATTGATTGCTTTAATCTCTGGTGCCGGAGAAGGCCTCTTACCTTCCTTCAGACAACGACGATAACCAGTCTTCCAATACTGGAGGAAATCTACCCAGAATGCTCACTGGATCATGGAGTCAAAGAACACATCGCAAGAGTAATGCATCTATGGCAAAGATGATAGCGCTTAACAAGGTGGATGGAAGGTGGAAAAAAGGTCAAATGTGCCTGAGGTGGATAGACAGAGTACTGGAAACTGAGCCATACACATGCAAGAATTGTGCAATGCAATGAGAGACAGAACAGCCTGGTGAACCTTTACCCATATTGTAGAGTCATCAGGAATTGCCTATGAAAATATAACTTTTTTTTCTAGTGGTTTGGGAAACTTTTGACTTAGTGTGGATATAAAAGCAGAGATAATCTAGGCCCTCAACAGTTGGGTTTCAGGCCCGGTTACAGCACGGAAACTGCTTTGGTCGCGTTGATGGATGATCTCTGGCGGGCCCGGGACAGGGGTTTATCCTCTGTCCTGGTGCTTCTTGACCTCTCAACAGCTTTCGATACCATTGACCTTGGTATCCTTCTGTGCTGGCTGGAGGGGTTGGGGGTAGGAGACACTGTCTTGCAGTGGTTCTCCTCCTACCTCTCTGGTCGGTCGCAGTCGGTGTTAGTGGGGGGTCAGAGGTCGACCTCTAGGTCTCTCCCTTGTGGTGTGCCTCAGGGGTTGGTCCTCTCCCCCCTACTATTTAATATCTACATGAAACCGCTGGATGAGATCATCCAAGGGCATGGGGTGAGGTATCATCAGTACGCTGATGATACCCAGTTGTACATCTCCACCCCATGTCCAGTCAACGAAGCAGTGGAAGTGATGTGCCGGTGCCTGGAGGCTGTTGGGGTCTGGATGGGTGTCAACAGACTCAAACTCAACCCTGATAAGACAGAGTGGCTGTGGGTTTTGCCTCCCAAGGACAATTCCATCTGTCCATCCATTACCCTGGAGGGGGAATACTGACCCCCTCAGAGAGGGTCCGCAACTTGGGCATCTTCCTCGATCCACAGCTTACATTAGAGAAACATCTTTCAGCTGTGGCAAGGAGGGCATTTGCCCAGGTCCACCTGGTGCACTAGTTGTGGCCCTATCTGGACCGGGAGTCACTGCTCACAGTCACTCATGCCCTCATCACGCTCTCTACATGGGGCTACCTTTGAAAAGTGTTTGGAAACTTCAGATCATGCAGAATGCAGCTGCAAGAGCAATCATGGGCTTCCCTAGGTATGCCCATGTTACATCAACACTCTGCAGTCTGCATTGGTTGCCAATCAGTTTGCGGTTACAATTCAAAGTGTTGGTTATGACCTATAAAGCCCTTCATGGCATCGGGCCAGAATAACTCCAGGACCGCCTTCTCCTGTACAAATCCCAGTGACTGATTAGGTCCCACAGAGTTGGCCTTCTCCGGGTCCCGTCAACTAAACAATGCCATTTGGCGGGATCCAGGGGAAGAGCCTTCTCTGTGGTGGCCCCGACCCTCTGGAACCAGCTCCCCCCAGAGATTAGGATTGCCCCCACCCTCCTTGCCTTTCGCAAACTTCTTAAAACCCACCTCTGCCGTCAGGCATGGGGGAACTGAGACATCTTCCCCTGGCCTACATAATTTATGAATGGTATGTTTGTGTGTGGGTGTTGTTTTTTTAAATAAGGGGTTTTTAGAGACTTTTTAATATTAGATTTGTGATACATTGTTTTTTGTTATTGTTGTGAGCCGCCCCGAGGGGCAGCATGCAAATCTAATAAATAAATAAATAATAAATAAATAAATAATATGAGTTCTTGCCTGTTGTTCAAGTCACTCTTTCTTCTTACTTTTGCCTGATTTTTTTTGTCCTATTTTAGCCAGGGAGCTGTTTTTTTATGTTTGCTGATATTTAATAACGAAAGCTTGAGTTGAATTTTTGCTAAGTAAAGTACATTAGTTGGTGTTCTTGCTTTGATTTAGATCTGGGATTGACTGAGAGTATGGCGACTTCAAACTAACTTGGAAATTACCGATGGTAATTTTCCAACACCAGCAATGCTGCACATCCTGGAATATATTTTCCTCATAATGAATGAATTTGTATTGTTTTCCAGTAATTGGAAATGTACTTCACAAAGGAAGTTCCCAATATTCCTGCCTGTTAGGGATAGAAGTGAGTCAGGATATGGCTGTAATAGAGTGGCTAATTCATTCCAACTTTAAAGAAAAAACAGCCAATCCATGTAGTCCTTGACTAACGATTGCAATTAGGATAAGAATTTATTTTGCTAAGCAAAGCAGTTGTTAAATGAGTCATGCCCTATTTTACAATTTTTTTTTTAACGTTGTTCCATCAAGATTATATTTGATGATATATTTGATATTTTAAATTACATCAAAATTATAATTGGGGTCACAATATGCGAGGAACTGTTTCAAGATTTTTACCAAGGGTGAAATTCATTCCCCCCCCTACTGGTTCTGTGAGTGTGGCAGGGAAAAGATACTGCAAAAATCTCCATTCCCATCCAATTCTGGGGCCAGCTAGTATTTGCCAGAGTCTTAGGCTTTTGACTTCATATGCAAGCTTATAAGAGTTAGATTGGCATCCACAAGGGATTTTGATTGTTTGCTTTCCTCTAAAACAAGACAAGCAATATTGTGCCCAAGAAATATTCCTTGGGGGGGGGAGGGTAGAGATGTAGAAGCTTGTGTCATCTGTTTATCAAAACATCAAGTAATTGTCATGTCCATATACAGTACATACTGAATGTATTACCGGTAATTAATTATTCTTTTTCATTACAGTGTTTGTCAAATAAAGAGATTTCTTTGGCTATTGATAGATGGTAGTCCTCAAATGTTACACTTTGGATAAATATCAGGGATGAGTTGCAGGGGGTTTTGCTGCCGGTTTGCTCAGGGATGTGCTGTAGGGGTGCGTGCATGTTGCATGCCATGAGCGTTCTTTGCACATGTGTGCATGCATGCGCAGTACTTAAAAAATTATTAAAAACAAGATGCGCCGCTGACACAATTGGCTCAGGGTTGTGGCAGGCCTGGGTCACTGCTAGTTTTAGCGACCCAGGCCAACAAGTTATTACCAGTTCTATAGAACCAGTCTGCACTGGGAAGAACCCACTTGTGGTAAATGTTCTATATATGTGGTACATACAAAAAACATACATATACAGTACTCTTTCTCAAACTTTTCTGAAAACTGAATACATTTTTGTTATTCATTTCATGGGGTTATTCAAGTAAAGATACCCTTGAAAAAGATGCAGTTCTTAGAGGTCAGTTGACAGCTTAGTTTTATGAATTGTGAATTATACCATTATTAATTGCTTTTGACTAGTACCAAATCTGGAATGGTTTCAGTTCACATACATTTTCTTTCCTGGGCTGTTTTGGAATATTCACACCTAGTGAAGTGGACTGTTTCAAAATATAATGGCTTAGGCTTATGTCCTGGCACTATTTTAGCTGCTCAATTATTATGGCATGCCATTTGTAGAAAATTGCATTTTGATCCTTTTTAGCATGATAAATCAACATTTTGGGATAATCCATACTTTAACATTGATATTTTAAATGAAGGACTTGGATGGATGCTGTGATTTTTACTTTAATTACTGAATGAAAAAGATGCATTTTTTTTATTGTTCCCTGCATTAAAGGATAGATATTTCCTTTTGCTAGCAACATACAAAATTAATGGACTAGTTCACGTTGTGGAGTTAAGAAGTGAAATGGAAATTATTTAAATCCAAAACTCAGTACAACATGAGCTCAAGTTTCTGAGTTAAGGAGATTTCAGAGGTAAAATAGATTTATAAGGTTTCTGTAAATCTGCTGTCTTTCTCCTTTTAAATTCTCAAACTCCAAAACATAAATAAAAAGGTAGACAAATTTTGGTTATGCGCACTTTAGAAAGTTCTGGGGCACTTGAGAAGCCCCAAAATAACTTCTTTATAATCAACATGGAGGTTGTGGATTGTGACTGTCTTTCCTGATCTGTTATCTACTTTATTTACAAATTATAACATAGAACTCATTGTTATTCAGTTTTCATAGCAATTTTTAATTATCAAACCCATTGAATGAAAGGAATTTATGCAATTGAACATGCCAAATTCAAGCATCATTCCTCTTTACAGATAATATTCAATGTGTAGAAAGGTTTCCTATTTGAATATAGGTAAAATATGCAGTATTTGTATTCAAATTCAATTTAAATTAGTGTTGCTGCTTCTAAAGGTTTCATCCATACCTTTAAGTACACAGATTAAACAAATCAGATAGAAAGCTTTTTCTTATTTTTCAAACAATACGTAAATGGCTACATGCATGTTTCATATACATGTGCAAATCAATCCAGCAACTGAAATGAAAAAAAAAAATGTCATAGTGATATGGTAACATATGGATGATTAGCCTGTTTGGGCCAGGTGGTGGTGATTGGCTTGGTAAGATTTTGAGGCAAAGAACAATAGGATGCTATATCATCAGAAAATGCTGCTGGCCTAATCCTACCACCTCGGTCCAAGGATAGTGCTTCTCAGATCACTTGCTGTTCATTAGACTTGATTTCGATGTTTAGATTGGTATCTTTTTTTGTACAGATTTTATTCAATATGTTGAATAGAGATGAGGTGGTGCAGTGGTTAGAGTGCAGCACTGCAGGCTACTTCAGCTAATTGCTAGCTGTGATTCATCAGTTCAAATCTTACCACCGGTTCAAGATTTGACTCAATCTTGCATCTTTCCAAGGTGGGTAAAATGAAGACCCAGATTATTGGGGGCAATATGCTGATTCTGTCAATAATGCTGATTCTGTAGAGAGGGCTGTAAAATCACTATGAAGTGGTATATATGTCTAAATGCTATTGCTATTGCCTTTCCTTTCTCTTTTCTTTTCCTACTAAGGAATATAGCAATACATTTTTTTTTCATTAAAAAATGAAAATAGGCAATCAGTGCTCCATTGGGTTATTTTTTCAGAGATATTTCCTTATCTAAACAGAAATAGAAAATGAGACGTGATGGCACAGAGGTTAGAGTGCAGTACTGCAGGCTACTTCTGCTGACTATTGGATGCCTGCCATTTGGCAGTTTGAATCTCACCATGCTCAAGGTTGACTCAGCCTTCCATCCTTCCATGTTGGGTAAAATGGGGACCCAAATTGTTGGAGGCAATGTGCTGACTTTGCAAACTGTTTAGAGAGGGCTGTTAAGCAATGTTAAGCTGTATATAAGTCTAAGTGCTATTGCTGACATGGATGTGCAAAAAAAAGTGGATGGATGGGAGTGACTGCCAATTTCCTGCTGACTTCCCCTCTGAGTCTTTCTTCCTTCTTTCCTTCCTTCCTCCCTCCCTCCCTCTCTCCCTCCCTCCCTCCTTCTCCCTTTCTCCTTTCCTCCCTCCCTCCCTCCTAACATTAAGACAATGGACTGAATTTTTAGTGGAAAGACCATTTTATATATGATTGCCTAGTAAAAATTATGTATTTAGAGTAGTTTCCCCCCCCCCACAAAAAGGAGGGGGTAGTTAATGCACCAGGAGAGTTTTTAAGTTCTATTTTTTATGCTTATATAAGAGTGAATCAGTCTGACATACGGCAATGACGGCTTTTTTGCTTGCATAAACAAAGGTATATTTTGCTGATATCCATCATTTTTAATATAATCACATTTGTTGGCTTAAAAATCAATGCTCATAAATAACACACATGGAAAATGTATATTGTTCTTGCAATTTACTTTTTTTGCATATTGAGTTACAATGTCCAGAGCTAAAGGCAATAAAAAAATTCTAACGATGCATTTAAAATACGCCGTGTATGGTAACAAGTGGGCCACATGCAGATTTCTCTACACTGTAGGAAGATCCTTGCCATTTATATATTGGTTATAATTAAAATACTTTTTTCTAGATAATGGTTTAAGTCAAGTAAGTCCTTCAATGTTTATAGGTCCCTCCCAGATATGATGCTCTACTGAGGATCAATCGTGAATTTGATCTTTACCTCTTTTTTTCATAAAAAGTAACTAAGGTAGATGGCATTCGAAGCAGTGCTTGGACAAGATAATAGACTAACTAACTGAGTCCAGTGAAAGGGGAAATGGTTCTCCCCATTCCCATCACACCCTGAACACTGAAGGGAACACCTTCGTTTTCAACCAAATAAAAGTGAATTTACTCTGAGCTGTCTGGTACACTAAATTCATATTGTCAAGCACTGTTCTTTAGCACGATTCAAAGTAGAAGAACAACAGCATAATGTTTGAACTAAGTAGAGCAGGCCCAGTGCCAAGGTTCAGCATAGGATATCTGGAGAACATGTACGCATCCATGTCATCTGGACATAGTTAACTAGGTAACATCCCAATTCGGAACTCCCAAGAATCCTTCAGTTTAGAGAATCAGGACTTCTGCTATAAAAATGACAATCCTTCCTTGGATTGTATGCAAAGGCATCTGACCACTTCTGACCCACAGGATACCTCTCTTCAGGCTTAAAAATAAAATAAAATAGTGCAGGTTGACTTCCTCAAACCATATACGGCGTTTCCAAGATACAGGACACTGCGTGATTATAGTTGGTATGTGGAGGGGTGATGTAATACCAGATTTCAAACAAATGTCACATAACTAAATTAGGAGGTTTTAATTATTAGGAGGTTCTGTTGTATTAGGAAGTTCTTCTATTAAGTTCCTGAGTATCTTGTTTAAATGATTAGACAGTAGGACACGGGAACTTTAAAAACAATGCATTTATTTATTTGTTTGTTTGTTTGTTTGTTTGTTTGTTCGTTTGTTCGTTTGGTTAGTTAGTTAGTTAGTGAAATCCTATGGCATCTCTGGACTACTACGCAATTGGTTAACAGCATTCCAGCTAACAGACAACAAATGGTCAAAATAGGAAGTGCCACTTCTCTTCCTGCTCCTGTTAACAGTGATGTCCCTCAAAGTAGTGTTTTAGGACCCACACTATTCATACTATACATAAACGATCTTTGCAATTGCATCACTAGCAATTGCGTTCTCTTTGTAGATGATGTCAAACTATTTAATACTACCGACAATGCTACTACCCTTCAAAAAGACTGTGACCATGTAGCAAAATGGTCTAAAACCTGACAACTACAAATCTTCACCACTAAATGCTCTGTCTTACACATTGGTAAAAAGAATCAGAATATTAAATATAAACTTGGAGGAATTGAACTTATTGATAACTCTTAATCTGTCAAAGACCTTGGAGTACTCATATCCAATGACCTAAGTCCTAGAGCCCACTGCAACAACATTGCCAAAAAGGCTTTAAGAGTTGTTAACCTAATCCTTCGCAGCTTCTTCTCTGGTAATTTTGAACTGCTAACAAGAGCTTACAAAACATTTGTCAGGCCAATCCTAGAATACAGCTCGCCTGTATGGAACCCACATTGCATATCTGACATCAACACAATTGAGAGAGTCCAGAAATATTTCACAAGAAGATTCCTTCATTCCTCTTCTCACAACAAAATATCTTACTCTGCCAGACTTGAAATTCTTGGTTTAGACAACTTACAACTCCGTCGTCTCCGTTCTGACTTAATTATATTTCATAAAATCATATACCAAAATGTCCTAACTGTTAATGACTACTTCACCTTCAACCGCAACAAAACACGAGCATGAAATCAATTTAAACTAAATGTCAACTGCTCCAAACTTGACTGCAAAAAATACGACTTCAGCAACAGAGTAATCAACGCCTGATTCTGTGGTTTCTACTCCTAACCCCAAAACCTTTAATTAACTTTAGATTATCTACAATTGACTTCTCCCCCTTTCTAATAGGTCTGTAAGAGGTGTGCATAAGCGCACCACTGTGCCTACCGTCCCTGTCCTATTGTCTTCTTTTGTTACTTTTTATCATTACTTATCTAATGTTTTATTTGTACAAATTATCACCCTATAATTGTTTGACAAAATAAATAAATAAAATAAAATAAAATAAAAAAATTCTGAAAGCTCAACTTCAAACCGTACCCAACAGCAAAGGTTGAATGCAACCAGAACATATTCCAAAGCTCAACAAAGCAAGCAACATCGACTTTGTATTTGTACCACTTGAACAATGCAAGAGCATTAGTAACACTTGCTTAACCGAGCACTGCCTGTTTACCACTGCCTTACTCGTTTGATTCCATTGGATTCCTGCTGCAATTTAATAGAGATTAAATTGTAGAGATTAAATCTACCTGTAAAAGAAAGCTCAAACAGAACAGAACATGGAATGCAACCATGATCTCACCTTTTCCTAAGAGGTCTGTAAGGGAGGTGCATAAGCACACCAGCGTGTCTACCATCCCTGTTGTAAAATCCCTATGTATTCAAAAAATATCATGTACCGGTACTCAAAAACTTCTTTGTATTTGTTATATATTCCTACTAATGTTTATACCTTACCTGTAATCATATACAAGCTTGACAAAAATAAATAAATAAAATAAATAAATAAATGGCGAAGGATTAGAAAGGGAACAAACTAATCTGCTACATTGCCAGGCAATTAAGAGAAATGTTCATCATTGCTTGGAATCAGCCAGCCATAATATTCTCTGCAATGTTGCATCCTATCTGTCCTCAGTGACTGGAACTCAATCCTGAGAAGATATTTTTTTAATAATTGCTGATTTTCCCTCTTATACTCTCCTTGATCCTTATACCTTATGCTAGTGGTGGGATTAAAGTAATTTAAGAACTGGTTCACCCAGGGTCAAATGTGCTTGCAAACTGGTAGTAAAGGATTTTAGAACCCACTACTGCTTCAGTTGTGTGTCCCGATAAAACGTAAATTTGTAGTTTTGTGAAAACATGGCTGGCACATATTCAATAGAAATAGGTGTTGCTTAGCAACCAGGACAGTGGCAGAAGTTGCAGGGCTTTAAGGGATGAAATGAGGGCTTCTGAGAGCGAAATGATAGGATAGGGATGAAATGGAGAGGGCTTTGGTTACCAGCTGAGTGTTCACAAAAATGGAATATTGTTCATCTTCAGTTGCAAAGGTGCCATTATCTATTCGAATGAACAGCCAAATTGGACACTTATAGTATATGCATTTTCTTGTCATGGACAACTGTCCTTTCAAGATGGGGCAAAGTGGAGGGATGTAATCCATCAATCAAAGCTTCATTCTGGTCATAGAACAGCATATGGAGGGATATAGTGTGCAACCAAGAAGTCACATACATGCTGACAGTATTTTTATTCAGCGCTTCAAAACTCCCATACACACTAAACATAGAAACATAGAAGACTAACGGCAGAAAAAGACCTCATGGTCCATCTAGTCTGCCCTTATACTATTTTCTGTATTCTATCTTAGGATGGATCTATGTTTATCCCAGGCATGTTTAAATTCAGTTAGTGTGGATTTACCAACCACGTCTGCTGGAAGTTTGTTCCAAGGATCTACTAGTCTTTCAGTGAAATAATATTTCCTCACGTTGCTTTTGATCTTTCCCCCAACTAACTTCAGATTGTGTCCCCTTGTTCCTGTGTTCACTTTCCTATTAAAAACACTTCCCCCCTGAACCTTATTTAACCCTTTAACATATTTAAATGTTTCAATCATGTCCCCCCTTTTCCTTCTGTCCTCCAGACTATACAGATTGAGTTCATTAAGTCTTTCCTGATACGTTTTATGCTTAAGACCTTCCTCCATTCTTGTAGCCCGTCTTTGGACCCGTTCAATTTTGTCAATATCTTTTTGTAGGTGAGGTCTCCAGAACTGAACACAGTATTCCAATTGTGGTCTCACCAGCGCTCTATATAAGGGGATCACAATCTCCCTCTTCCTGCTTGTTATACCTCTAGCTATGCAGCCAAGCATCCTACTTGCTTTTCCTACTGCCCGACCACACTGCTCACTCATTTTGAGACTGTCAGAAATCACTACCCCTAAATCCTTCTCTTCGGAAGTTTTTGCTAACACAGAACTGCTCTCCTCTTCTCTTCTCTTCTCCTAATGGAGCACTCACAACTTCTTGAGGCAAGACTAATTAACTGTTGCCACTGTCAGGAAATTTATCTTTAATTCTAGAATTAATCATCTCCTTGATTAGTTTCAATCCATTATTTATTCTCCTGTGTTCATATGTTTTGGAGAATAGGTTTGCACCCTCTTCTTTATGGCAGTCTCTCAAATACTGAAACATTGCTATCATGTCCGCTCTAGTCCTCCTTTTCATTAAACTAGACATACCCAATTCCCACAACTGTTCTTCATATGCTTAGCCTCCAGTCCACTAGAAACTGCTACTATCAAGATAAGAAAGGCACATAAGCATGAAGTCTTAGACAAAGTATCCTTATGAAAATAATAACATTCCTAAGCCCTTGTTCAAGCTGTACTCTGACAGGAAAGTGTCATCCAAGCTATTGGCCATACATAAAAATTCTTATTGAGAAATCAATCCTGCTTAGTGTCTGTCCTTGGGGTGACCCCTGACCGGCAAATATTTCATCAAAAACTCCCTTTTTAATTCATCAAAGCTGCACAAAAGCATCAAATGACAATTTGTAGATTAGATAAAATCCTTTTGAGTAGGCAAATCTTCAGTATTGTAATGGAGGGTGCCCCTGTTAAATTCCAGACAGGGAATGTATTGTGTGGTCTTCTACATTTCCTTTTTGCTCTACAAAACACTTCTCTCTTAGGTGCCTAATGTGCTTCACACAGATCTTTATTATTTTGGAAGAAAATATCTTTCTAAGTGTCCACTTCCAAGATGAGAAAGCAGATGTCAGATGACACTTGTAGAGAATCAGTTTTGTCTTTATGAGAAGAGCCCAAGCAGAGCAAGTAACACAGCTGGGTGGTGACTTCATAGGACCACTGCCAAATAGTCACCCCCATCCCCTTTACTTTTTATCTTTTCAGCCAGCATGCAACTGGAGGCCAAAACTTGCTTAAGAATACCTTTATTTTCTCTCAAGCAGACTACTTGCTTCTTTCTTTTATATCTGCTCAAGTCTACATGTTTCCCTTCCCTTGCTCAAATGCAGTTCTACGCCTTCCATTTTAAAATGGTGTAATTTTTGCAAAACAGTTGCTTTTTATTTTACAATGCAGTGGAAAGCATTGTATCAAATGACTACAGAAATGATAACTCACACCATAGCACTTTAAAAAAACAGAAAAGTAAGACTTATATTCCCTTTATCCCATCCACAACATTGCTATCTATCAATCTGTCCTACTAAAGTGATTTAGTTGTCCACAAAAATCCTTTCATTGTTCAATGTACATTTACTTTTCATGTTGTTATTGCAGTCAGTTGAAAGGAGAAAGAGAGAGAGAGAAAAAATCACAACATACAAGCAATGAAAATAGTGCTGCCAGGCCTGTGTTGTCTGAAAATTATGGCTCGGCATCAAAATAGAGCTATGTGACAACAACCTGCTGGCCTGCTACCCTTTGACAGGCTTGATGGAAGAATATATCTACTGTTGAAAAGAACTGTTCACCAGTAATGGTACATCACTATAGCAACTCATGGCCTAAGAATAATACAGTAACCAACTAGTAGTTCAAACTGATCTGAATCCTTCAATAATAATAATAATAATAATAATAATAATAATAATAATAATAATAATAATAATTACAACAACAACAACAACAACAACAACAACAACAACAACAGAGTTGAAAGGGACCTTGGAGGTCTTCTAATCCAATCCCCTACTTGGGCAGGGGACCCTACACTACTTGAAATAAATGGTTATCCAACATCTTCTTAAAAACTTCCATTGTTGGAGCATTCACAACTTCTGGAGGCAAGCTGTTCCACTGATCAATTGTTCTGACAGGAATTTTCTCCTTAGTTCTAAGTTGCTTCTCTCCTTGATTAGTTTCCACCCATTGTTTCTTGTCCTACCCTCAAGTGCTTTGGAGAATAACTGGACTCCCTTTTCTTTGTGGCAACCTCTGAGATATTGGAACTCAGCTATCATGTTTCCCCTTGTTCTTCTTTTCATTAAACTAGACATACCCAATTCCTGCAACCATTCTTCATATGTTTTAGCCTCCAGTCCCCTAATCATCTTTGTTGGTCCCAATCATCTTTGTCCTCCCCCCAAAAAATCCCCCAAACCAAGCAAAACTGTTCCAATCCCAGAATGATGGGTAATAACCAATAGTTGTGCTAACAGCTCTATTTTAATAACAGCTAACAGGTTGCCACCACAGGGCAGCTAATACACATGGGCTCTCAGCTGATGCCAACAAAGAGGTTCTGTTTGACAGCTCCTTATATAGAGGACTGTCAAACAGGTAGCCAATCAACATTGCACCCCTTGTCAAAGGCAGACCTGAGTGGAAACAGCTAACAGGTTGCCACTACGCAGCAGCTAAAACAAGCACACTCTCAGCTGATGTCAACAATGAGGTTCTGTTTGACAGCTCCTTATATAGAGAGCTTATATAGAGCTGTCAAACAGGTAACCAATCAGCGTTACACCCCCTGTTGAGGGTGGACCTGAGTGGAAACTCCCAGACATTACAAAAACAAAACAAAAAACAAAAACAACCCTAAAACAAACATCATAACATAAAGAGGTTTGTCAGGTTGTTTTTGCAGACTTGTCTTCCATTTTCACTTTGGAGTTAGAAAAACAATCTGACAGCAGAAGTGTATGCTAAATTATTTCAGTTTCTGTCCACACATTGCTGTAATTCATTACTCACTCTAGATCAGACTTATTAGACAGAGTTGGACTAGTCTAGCTGTCAGTAATAAACCTAGCTAATGAATATACCTGCCCTTTGAGTCTGCTGACATTTTGATCATCACTGCTTGCAAAATTGATTACCTGCTTTTTTGGAGCTATGAATTACATTTGAAGTCTAGGACCAAAGGTGGGGGGGATATATTATAGAGGAATGTTCACTTTTTAAAAAAAACTTTTAAAAGTTGCTTAGCAGGTGCCCAACTTGAGTTAGTCAGCCAAGCTCAAATTTCTCTGCGATATCTTGGAAAAGAAGTAAGTAGGATAAATCATAAAAAAGCTCATAATCTCACGAGTGTGATTTGTGGAAAAATATATTTTAGTATATTGAACTCCCTCTTTCAAACAATGAATTTGAAAAGATGGATATCAGATTTGTTTATTCTAGAAGTATTAAATAATTGAGGGCAGAACGGCTTGCTGCCAGAAGTTATGGGTACTCCAACACTGGAAGTTTTAAAGAAGAGATTGGACAACCACTTGTCCGAAATGAATAGGACAGTGATGGTGAACCTATTTTGGCTTGTGTGACAAAAGGGTGTGCATGTGTTAGCATACATGCACGTGCCTATACCCATGCCCTCCCGCGCTTGTGCACACACACACACTGCCCCCCCACACATGTGCACAAACATCCTGCACTGCCCTCCCATACATGTACACAGGCTTCAATGAAGCCTCTGGACTCCTGAAGTCTGGGGAGAGGGAAAAATGGCCCAAAAGGCCAACCGGAAGTTCATTTCTGAACTTCTGTTTGGTCTGTTGAGCCATTTTACCCCATCCTTTGGGTTCAGGAGTCTTTCCTAAAGCCTGGGGAGATCAAAAATGGCCAAAAAGAAGACCAAGAAGCTAAAACATGTGCATACATGCTGGAGCTGACATAGGGTATGCCTTGCATGCCCTCAGGTATAGCTCCATGTATCACCTGTGGCATGCGGGTCATAGGTTCACTATCATTGGTATAGGGTATCCTGCCTGAGGAAGCAGTTGGACTAGAAGATGTCTAAGGTCCCTTCCAACTCTATTATTCTGATGCATATATATTTAGTACCTTTTGAGACTAGTTTATGTTCTGCTTTGGGCCTACCAGATTTGAACAAAGTAGCCCCCAAAAGCAAAGGATTCAATTCAAACACTTTTATATAGTTAAAGTTGCTTTGTACAGACAGGAGCAGATTTTTCAGTTCATGTTGGCAGAGGCCCCGGTCAAATTGGCCAAGAGATAACAA